>NW_017671784.1:224185-251567 GCF_001879085.1 Nicotiana attenuata
AATCTTAGTCAGATGAATTGTTCTCCTAAGATAGACAACCTAGTCTGATGAATTTTCTCCTAGGATCACAATCTTAGTCTGATGAAGGTTTCTCCTAAGATAACAAGATAACAAAGACGGACCTAGTCTGATGAGTTTTCTCCTAGGATCAAAAATCTTAGTCGGATGGAACTTTCTCCTAAGATAATAAGATAGAAGACCTAGTCTGATGAATCTTCTCCTAGGATTAAAATCTTAGTCTGATGAATCTTTCTCCTAAGATAACAAAGACCTAGTCTGATGAATCTTTCTCCTTGGGTCTAAATCTTAGTCTGATGAAACTTTCTCCTAAGATAGCAAGATAACAAAAAGACCTAGTCTGATGAACTTTCTCCTAGGGTCTAAATCTTAGTCTGATGAATCTTTCTCCTAAGATGGAAAACCTAGTCTGATGAATTTGCTCCTAGGGTCTAAATCTTAGTCTGATGGAACTTTTCCTAAGATAGCAAGATAACAAAAAGACCTCGTCTGATGAACTTTCTCCTAGGGTCTAAATCTTAGTCTGATGAATCTTTCTCCTAAGATAGAAAACCTAGTCTGATGAATTTGCTAGTCAAATGTCTTTGGTTTTACTCACAGGATCGTGCATTACATCAATAGCTTAGGTGATCTACATTTTGCTAACAACTCACAAATCTTCCTAGTGCAAACTGGGGCAGAAAATTTTCTTTGTTTGTTTGTTTTGTTGCAGTCAGGAGCCCACCTGGAGAACAAGGGAATACTTTTCAAGCTTCAGCAATCAGGAGCCCACCTAGAGAACAAGGGAATACTTTTCAAGTTTCAGCAGTCAGGAGCCCACCTGGAGAATAAGGGAAGTACAATTCAAATTTTAGCTTTTAATTTTTAATATTTGATAACATGATGTACCCAGTCACCAAACTGGGGTAGAAAATTTTCTTTGTTTGTTTATTTTGTTGCAGTCAGGAGCCCACCTGGAGAACAAGGGAATACTTTTCAAGCTTCAGCAATCAGGCGCCCACCTAGAGAACAAGGGAAGTACAATTCAAATTTTAGCTTTTAATTTTTAATATTTGATAACATGCCGTGCCCAGCCACCAAACTGGGGCAGAAAATTTTCTTTGCTTGTTTTGTTGCAGTCAGGAGCCCACCTGGAGAACAAGAGAATACGTTTCAAGTTCAGCAACCAGGAGCCCACCTGGAGAACAAGGGAATACTTTTCAAGCTTCAGCAATCAGGCGCCCACCTAGAGAACAGGAAGTACATTCAATTTAGCTTTAATTTTATATTGATACATGCCGTGCCCAGCCACAACTGGGCACGGAAATTTCTTGTTGTTTGTTGCAGTCAGGAGCCCACTTGGAGAACAAGGGAATACTTTCCAAGCGTTGCAGTCAGGAGCCCACCTGGAGAACAAGGGAATACTTTTCAAGCGTCAGCAATCAGGAGCCCCTTGGAGAATAGAGGCATATATTTCAAATTTCAGCAGTCAAGCATCACTCGGAGGAATGACGAAACATCTCCAATCACAATGCAAGGCAACAACGCAAGAATTCCAGTGGAAGAATACAAGTTCAAGGCAACACAAGAGCAAGTTTGAAGACATAGATAGGACCTTTTTGTAATTCATAGATCATAGCTTAGGCTAGCTTCTTTTTATTTTAACACGGTGTAATAAGGAGGTCAGCGAGCAGTAGCAGCAGCAACAGCAGTGAAATCACAACTCCCGGTAGTCCTAGCTACCAGACCTTCCCGAACTACACTGACCCGATTCCTTTTTAGCCAAGGATATGTAGGCAACCTCAGAAGCAGGGTGCGGTCAAACTTTTCAAAAATGCTTCACACGGAGTATTCGAACGGGCAAAAATCGCTCGTATCTGCTCGCTTATCTTTGCACGGAAACTCTTTGTGTTCCCGAGCAAAGAGGGGCAGCTGTGAGCACGTGATTTTTGCCATATATGAATTATTCCCAAAAAATTCAAACAAAATAATTTTTCTTTCATTATTTTACACATTTGTGAATTTTGTGTTATTTTTTGTTAATTGTTTGCATTTTATTTGTGCATTTTTATTCATATGAAAAATATAAAATATACACATGACATTTGCACTTAGGATCTAATTTCATATTTTAGGATTATTTAGTGGTTAAGTTATTTTTAGAACAAAATTTAAAGAAAATAATAAAAATAGTCCATTTTTGTATTTTTAATTGTTAATTGTTGAATTTGTCATGGGTTTGCTTTTAAATAGGATTTAATAGATTTTTAGGAATTAATTAGTTTAATTTTGGAAATAAGTTAGGTCTTTGATTTTGCATTTTAATAAAATTAGAAAAATATAAAAATACAAAAATGAAAACAAATAATAAGTAAATAAATACAAAAAGAAAAGAAGAAAAACAAATAAAAGGAATTGAAAAATGAAATAAAGAAGTAGCAGGCCGGTTGGTTTGGGCTGTCTCTCAATCAGCCCAAATCAAAATCCCTCAAGACCCAGGTCAAATTGGCCCAAACCCAAATCACCAGGTCCATCCCTTTTAATCCGAAACGACGCCGTTTGGCATCGATCAATCCAGGCCGTCCATCCTCTATAATCCAACGGCCCCCAATTGATCCAGATTTTACATAAAAATGTCCAAATATTTCCCAAACCCTAGAGACCAAACTCGTCTTCATCCTACCCTGTTCCTCCGTCGCCCTTCTCCGCCTTACGCCGCCGCCGGAAATTGCCTCACGGCAGCGGCCGGTCTCCGTTCCCGTCCAAAATAACACCCTAGAATCCCCTCGCTCCCCTCTTCCCAAATCTAACCTTGTTTTCTTTCAAATCCCGACCAAAACCCCCAAATCTACCAAACCCTAGGCGCCGACCGTGCACGGCAGCGCCGGCTCCAAACAACCCCAATATAACACCACAGCCTTCCCTTACTTCCTTCATACCCAATATCCAACCAGATTCCTTTGAACATCATTAAAACGGCTCGATTTTTTTTTATCAATGACGGCAGAACCTTAGAAGTCCAATCGTTCGAGTCTGTCCCAGCTTCCTTAGGCCCAAGTTTGGTTTGAGACGCGAAATAATGTGTTCGTTTGTTCTTGGCAAAGAACAAACGTTCACATCATTCCGGGCTTCAAATCGGGATCATGTGTGATTTAATCTTCTAGAATGTAAGTTCCTCTGTTCTTTGTTTGTTTAACTTGATTTTTTTTATGTTTGAATGCTTAGGTGTTAGTTTAATTTTTGATTAGTTTAAGCATTTAATTGTTTGATTTTCTGTTAACTTCTGCTTTGATTTTTGATGTGTTCCTCTTCAATAATAATTGGTTCATTAAAATTGGTTGTGATTAGAGTCTTTAAAATTAGGGTTAATCATGTTTATGTTTTGCTGGTTGTCCTAAGTTCGTTCTATTAGTTTAATTCTGAGTTTTAAAACAGTAGTTGTTCAGTATTAGATTATTCTGATGCATGATTGGTAATTGTTCTTTAAATCAATTTTCTCAAAAGTAAGTAGGCTTAGGTGATTGGATATAGTTGAATAAATTAGTCTTTAGTCGAATTTTAATTAGGACAAGGAGGGGCTGGGGGTTTAGTTAGGATAGCTTAGTAATTTTGGATCAAATAAAGGGGTAATTTAGGAATTATAGGGTAAAGAATCTTGTAGTTGTTACCTGAACCTCCTAGAAGCTTCTAGTAAGGGATCAAATAGTAAATAATAAGGTATAACTTGGAGAACAAGCAAACAATTGAGGGGCTAATTCATAAAATCAGAAATCTGAGAGAGTTTTCGAATTTTGCCTATAAAAGGCAGCATATCTGCTCTATTTCAAGTTTTGGAGCTCTGAAAAATTCCCCCCCTCTCACAAGCATTCATCAGCTCAAATTTGAATTTTAAATTCAGAAACTCCTCTTTGATCTTAGTTTCCTCCAAAAACCAAAAAAAAAAAACAGAAAACTCCAAAATATACTGTTACATTGAGATTTCTAGATTGATTGCAAGTTTAGCTGTTTAATCCGAGTTCCTAGTGTACTTGGATTCAATGTCAAGTCATTTGGGGTTTATTCAAGCTATTGTTGGGTGTTTTTAGCCGCTGAAATTTCAGAAGGTTTCTTGGGTTTAATGTCGAGTTCATTTGGGTTATTCTAGTTGGTTTGGGTTTATTCAAATTTGTTTGGTTGATTGCTGGATTTGATAATATTTCCCGGACTGTTGAATCTATTTTTGGGCTGTTGTTTGATCATTTGCTAGTTACTGCTGCTGACCTTTTCCTTCTTCTTATTTGATTCATATTCCAGGTATATCCTTGGCCTCCAGTAGTATGTAATGGCTGAAACAGCATGTTTGAAGATAAATAATAGACCCTGGATCGTTACTGCATGAATTTCCTATTGTTTTCATTTAATTTAGATGTATAACGTGATTGACTGATTTAAATACTATTTTGTTTGTAGCAATAAGACATTGGATCGATTTGTAATTGGACTCTTTGGACTTTCCTTTTGTTCGTTAGCTGTAGCTTAGTCTATTTCGAATTTTAATTCTATGCTAGTTTAGGGATCTGAAGTACTGATGAGAAGCAAGTTTAAAATTGAACATGCGTTATTTCGATTCCTATGAAATAGGTAGGATTATTAATTTGGATGCCAGGTTTGAGTTAAATTTCCAGTAGGAATGAGAAATCTAGTAAATAGGCTAACAATTTTATGCTTTAGTGTTAATCCTGTCGATTTGGTTCAGAAAAAGAAAAGAAAATAACACTTCAATATAGTAAGGCTCCTTGATTTGGTGTTGGCTGTTTTAGTTTGTCACTAAATTTCAGAACACTTTAGTATACGTAAGATCGGTATCCAAATATGAAATTTGAATTAAAACGGGCAAATGTTTGATTTGGACGGATTCTGACTGTCCGTTTGCTTATAATCGTTAGTTTCATTTGCTTTGGGCTCTAGCATAAGGCCAGAGTAATCAGCAATTGGCCTAAGAGCAATTTGAGATCCTTTGGATCAAGGCTTGGAATTTCATTCCCAAATTAAGCCTGTAATCATGGCCCAGCTTCAAGTGGTCTGTTTGAGTAAAGCTGAAGTAAATCGCCCGCGTCATGGGGTGGTTTGGAATTAACAATGCTAATTAATTAGGCCCCTTTTGGAGACAATACTTAATAGAAAAATCATAGTTCTTTTAGGCCGACTTTAAAATAAATAAGGTGCGCCGCGCCAAATAAAATTACAAATAGCGTGGCCCTCTTAACTGTTTTCTATAAAAATATCTAGACCTCGAGATGGGCCGTTTAGCGAATTTCACGGCCTTCTCCAAAGATAATAATGTGATAGTCTCTTTAGGCACACAATTTAAATAATTTTACCTTCCTAAATACTGGTGCACATTTATGTGACCCAAATCCAAATCCCAACGAAGTCGAAATGTGTCAAAAATGGCGGGTGCATTTATGTGATGCGGTTCGAGACGTGTTTTCACGACGTTGCAATTCTCTTAAAATAATAATAATAAAAGCGGTTCAAAGTTAAAAAGCACATAAGCTAAAACATGTTTTGAAATCAGATAAATAAGCCGAATATGACAGTTGAGCGATCGTGCTAGAACCACGGAACCCGGGAATGCCTAACACCTTCTCCCGGGTTAACAGAATTCCTTACTCGGATTTTTGGTTTGCGGACTGTTAACAGAGTTTAATTTCCTCGGTTCGGAATTCAACCGGTGACTTGGGACACCATTAATCTCCCAAGTGGCGACTCTGAATTCTTAATAAATTCCGTTCCGATTGTCCTTTAAGTGGAAAAACTCCTTTATGCCCTTGCGGGTGTAGTAAAAAAGGAGGTGTGACAGGCGGTAGCGGCTTTCAAGAACGAGCTGAACAGGAACGGGTCGAGAGCAACCAGAAAGCTATTAAGCAGGCTCATAAAATACCCTCCTACCACTTGGGAAGAAATCCACAATGCCTATTGCACCGAGGTGAGAGCCGAAGAGGACGACCTTAACGGCCCGACTCAATGGCTGACATCAGTTCAAACAGAATCAAGAAAAGATCATCGTAACGACGGGCGAAGAGATCAATCAGGCCCCCGTCTCAACCGAGAAAGACATCAACCCTATGTCAGAACAGGCATCCTACCGTCTCCTCGACATGCGAAAGGGCCGCCCAGGCCGCACACAGGGACTCAGCGAAAAGAAAGAGGTATTCCTCCACTCTTATCTGCTCACAATTTTGTGTTTCCCCTTTAGAAATAGTGTACGCACTAGAAAAGCTTGGCACAAAGGTGAAATGGCCACAAAAGATGAAGTCCGACCTAAGTACTCGAAAGTCGAACGTCCTCTGTGGATTTCACCAGGAGCGGGGTCACAGAACCGAGGACTGCATAGCTCTACGGCAAGAGGTAGTAAACATGCTGAACCAAGGGCACTTGAGGGAGCTGATGAGCGACCGTGGACGAGCCCACTTCAGCCGCGGACGTGAACAACACCAGGGAACTCCAAAGCCGCCCTCCCCAGCCCGCACCATTCACATGATCATCAGAGGAGGCGATGAAGCAGCGATCAACCATGTGAAGTTCACCACTACACACAAACTGCAGCGGTCGATCACTCACGAACGGTACGACGACCTCGGAGACAGTATCATCTTCGATAAGTCAGATACCAACGGTTTGACTTTCCCTTATTTCGATGCTCTTGTTATTACTTTACGCATTTCAGATACTGATGTGAAAAGAATAATGGTAGATGACGGAAGCGGCACGTGTATTATCCACCCTCGAGTCCTCACGCAAATGAGACTCAAAGACAAGGTAGTCCCGCGTTGCATAACACTAACAGGTTTTAACAATGCAGTTGAGCGAACCTCTAGAGAGATAACGCTACCCGTTTTGGCCGGGGGTGTCGCCCTGGAAACAACGTTCCACGTCATGAACCAAGACACAACTTACAACGCCATCATAGGGCGGCCATGGATTCATGCCATGAGAGCCATACCGTCAAGCCTATATCAAGTGATAAAATTCCCTACTTCATGGGGGATATTCAGCATCTGAGGCGAACAACGCACCGCCCAAGAATGCATTCGTATCGCCCAGGACTGCACATACACCCAACAGCTAAAGGGAACAGACACAGAAGCATAGCAATCTCCGAAGTCGGGGACCGGACCCGACATACAAACAGACTTCATCAGGGACCTCGACATCGTGGAAGCCGCTGAGTCAACGGTAGAAGACCTCGATCCCGTCCAACTGGACAGCACGACGGCAATAAAAAGGCTTACATCAGAGACAAACTCTCAGAACCAGGTAAATTTCACAAGTTTTTAATTAACAACGCTGATTTGTTCGCTTTCTCCCATGTAGATATGCCAGGTATTCCGAAAGACGTTGCCACTCACAAGCTGAACGTCGACCCACTCTACCCAATAGTGCGGCAAATAAGAAGAAAATTCAACGCCGCAATCAACGAGACCATCAGTGATGAAGCGGATAAGCTGCTCGCCAACGGTTCCATCCGAGAATCAAAACATCCCCAATGGGTAACCAATGTGGTCATGGTAAAAAAGAAAAACAGAAATAGTGGATGTGCGTAGATTTCACAGACCTGAACAAGGCATGCCCAAATGACTCCTTCCCTTTGCCTCACATCGACCAGCTCATCGATGCAACAGCAGGGCAGGAATTGCTAAGCTTATTGGACGCCTACTAGGGTTACAACCAAATCCTCGTGGAGGAGGAGGATCAGGAGAAAACTTGATAGAAACTAAGCGTCCACCAGACTGTATAGAGAACCAGATTCTCTATCAGTTCCCACTGTAAGGAACAGACTGTAAAACCAACTAGTATAGGGAATCAGGTTCTCTAATTGTTCCCACAGTAGCTCGGCAGTAAATAAAGAACACAGAGGATTTTTTTGTGGAAAAATCCCAACTCAAGGGGACAGAAACCACGACCTACACTTGTAGGCTTTCAACTTCACTAACTTGTAAACACCTATTACAAGCCACTTTGTAATGACTTTATTACAAAGACTTCAACTCAACTAACTTGTGATACACTTACCACAAGCCACTTTGTCACTCACTAGTTACAAAGACTTTAACTCAACTAACTTGTAACAACACTATTACAAGCCACTTTGTTAACTCTATTACAAAGACTTCACAACTCGACTAACTCTAGCCAAGACGCAAACTTAGAGGGTTTGTGATTTTGGGTTTCCTAAAACACAGCTTCTAAGAAAGCAAGAGAGGAGTTACAAATGAAGAACAAATAACAAAGACTCAACAAACCTAAGGACTTAAGATATCTTCAATCTTGGATCCGGTCCTTGAGGTTGCAGTAGCTTTGTTCTTGAGAGAGGTTGTGGCAAGCACTTGAGAGAATATTTTCTTCTCTGATTTTGCAAGTGTTGGAGCGTCTTGTGCCTTGCACCAGATTGTTATACTACAAAAGACATTACCATGGTGATGTTAATTCACAATGGTGATGTCAAATCTTGGTTAGTACATGCCTCTTCCTAATGGGAAGTGACTGCTGCACTGTCTGTTGCACTGTCGCGTGTACAGTTGCAGGCAGTCACTTTCTGCAGTTGCTTTCCAGCTGTATTGTTGACTCATACTTCTGTCAGGGGAACACCAAGGTATCAGGTCCCTAATCTGGTTCTTGTGAATCTAAAGGCATACTGCCCAGATTATCTTGAGTCATTAACTTGAATGATTGTACCAGGCATGCTTCAGGTCCTTTATCTGGTTCTCTTATGAAGTAAGTTGTTTTACCTTCCTTGATTGTATTTATACATGTTTGATATCACTTACAATGATGTAAGCAAGGTAGGTAAAGAGCCTTCCACAGAAAGTTGACTGCTGCACTGTTCTTGTACAGTAGCGTGTGCATGCAACAACTTTCCAGCTAGAGAGTTGACTTCATACAGTCTCCTCAGGAACTGATAGGGACCTGTTCCCTCAGCTGTTCCTTCCACTCTGAAGAGTTGAGTTATATCCCACGCTGGATCCCAACCTGGAACTTTGTGATCTCAAGGTCTTGTAAATGTATAACAGATTCCTTATCTGGTTCTGGATGGTAAGTTTGTTAGATCATCAAAACATAAAGTAAAGTATTTATGCCCAAAGTACTTGTAACCTATCAAAACTACTTTCATCACCCATCAGGGAACGTACTGTTATAGGGTCATGCCATTCGGGTTGAAGAATGCAGGGGCAACATACCAAAGGTTGGTCACCAAGATGTTCAAAGACCAACTCGGAAAGACAATGGAAGTCGACATTGACGACATGTTGGTCAAATCAAAAAGGAAAGAAGACCACATCGACCACTTGAAAGAGGCCTTCGGAATAATAAGGCAGTACGACATGATATTGAACCCCGAAAAATGTGCCTTCGGCATAACCTTGGGCAAATTTCTCGGTTTCTTGGTATCACAGAGAAGCATCGAAGTCAATCCAGAACAAATCAAAGCCATTGAAGGGATACCTGAAGTTCTAACCAGCAAGAAGCAGGTACAAAACTGACCGGTCGTATAGCCGCCGTGTCAAGATTCATCTCACAGTCATCCAACAGATGCCACAAATTCTTTAACGTGCTGAAAAAGACAACAAGCTCCAGTAGAATTTAGAATGCATCAATTCCCTGAGGGAACTAAAGGCATACTTGTCCTCGAACCCACTGCTCGCCAAAGCAGAACCCGGCGAACGCCTCCTGATATACTTGGCCGTCTCAGAGGTCGCGGTAAGCGCATTATTGGTCCGTGAAAACAAAGGTACACAATCTCCAATTTATTATATTAGCAAAACCTTGGTCGACGCCGAAACGAGGTATTGCCGCCTCGAGAAATTGGCTTTAGCATTGGTTATAGCTTCACGAAAGCTTAGACCCTATTTTCAGTGCCATCCTGTATTGGTGGTGACGACCTTCCACTTGCGGAGCATCCTGCATAAACCCGAACTGTCGGGAAGACTGGCCAAGTGGGCCATAGAATTGAGCGAGCACGATATAACATATCAGCTGCGAACAGCGATAAAATCGCAGGTACTCACCGACTTCATCCCTGATTTCAGTGCCAAAATAATACCCGAGGCCGAGCAGGAAGCTTCTCGTACCTCCCCTGGGCAACCGACCTCTGGTCCTTTACGCCGACGGCGCATCCAACGCGTCGGGATCTAGACTGGGACTCGTACTCGAGGTCTCAACAGGCGAAATTTTCCTCCAATCCATACAGTGCCCCGATATGACTAACAATGAGGTCGAGTATGAGGCCGTAATGGTAGGATTAAAGCTAGCTCTCAAATACGGTGCACGACAAGTCGTCCTCAGATGCGACTCACAACTCGTTGTCAACCAAGTTACAGGGACTTTCCAAATCCAAGAGTAGAGGTTACAAAAGTACCAGGCAGAAATTCATAAACTACTGCCGGAATTCGATGAATGTCGACTCGACCAGATACCTCGAGCGCAAAACATTGAAGCAGATGGCCTCGCCAAATTAGCAGCAGCCACCAAAAATATCACTAAAGAGGACGTGGTAACCCTCCTCCACTCATCAATAGACCAACTTGAGGTATACTCTATAAATTTGACTTGGGACTGGCGCAATCACATCGTGACATATTTGCAGGAGGGAGTACTCCCGCAAGACAAAAAGGAAGCCAAAAAGCTTCGAATGCAAGCAGTCAGGTACAACATCATAAATCACGACCTGTACAAGAGAACGTTCGAGGGCCCTTGGCACAATGCTTGGGGCCGAATCAAACAAGGCGCGTGCTCGAAGAAGTACATAAGGGTCACTGTGGTGCCCATATAGGTAACTGAGCCCTCGTCAGATGCCTCATTCGGGCAGGATATTACTGGCCCACTATGAAAAAGGAATCTGTATATTACGTCAAGAGATGTGAGCAATGCCAAAAGTACGCACCTATGATACATCAAGCGGGCGAACACCTCCACTCCGTAACTTTGCCATGGCCGTTCATCAAATGAGGAATGGACATCGTCGGACCCCTCCCAGTGGGGTGAGGTAAGATATGCTTTCTTTTGGTTTAACTAACTACTTTTCCAAATGGGTGGAAGCAGGTGCATTCGCCCAAATACGCGAACATGAAGTCATCACATTCATATGGAGAAACATCATATGCCGTTTCGACATCCCTAAAGAAATCAGCTGTGATAGTGGGCCCAAATTCACCGGAAAAAAGACCATCGAGTTCTTCGAAAAATGGTACATCAAGCGAATACTCACCACGCCATATCATCCCGCCGGTAACGGTCAAGCCAAATCCTCCAAAAAAAAAATATTGAAAATCTTAAGAAAAAGCTCGAGGACGCCAAAGGGTTATGGCCAGAATTGCTATCAGAGGTACTATGGGCATACCGCACCACGCCAAAAATGAGCACAGGCGAAACGCCATACTCACTAGTCTACGGGACTGACACCATGATACCTGTCGAGGTCGGGGAGCCTAGCCTGAGATACTCTAATAAAAGCGGACCAAGCAACGACGAAAATAGGAAAAAGACCTCGACGAGGCAGAAGAGCGAAGAGACATGGCTTACGTAAGAATGGTAGCCCAAAAACAACAAGTAGAAAAGTACTACAACAAAAGAGCCAAAATACGACCGCTCAAAGTCGGAGACTATGTTCTCAAAGCCAAGACACAAGTGAGCAAAGACCCGAAAGAAGGAAAACTGGGAACCAATTGGGACGGGCCATACAAAATCACGGCAGCAGCAAGCAAAGGAGCATTCCAACTAGAAATAATGGAAGGAGAACTACTACAAAACAATTGGAATGTCGCCCACCTCAAATACTTCAACTTCTGAAAAAGGACGCCCCTCAAGTCGTACTCTTTTTCCCTCACCCGGGTTTTGTCCCAATGGGGTTTTCTCGGGAGTTTTTTAACGAGGCGACGAAGGGGACGTCTCGAAGTTCAAGTATGATTCATCGTCCCGCCTGCCGACTGCTTTTCCAGGCCGAACGATGAAGGGACTAGATACATGGAAAATTCTCCAATATATGTATGAGACGGACACATAGTATTATCCAGTGAATAAAGTAAAGCAGCATTTTGTACTCTCCACCAAGGTATTCTCCAATGAATGAAATAAAGCAACATTTTACTCTCCATCGTCTCTTTTTTTTAACATTCGATCTCGCTCGAATTACTTAACACTCGACCTCGCTCGAATTACTTCACATTCGGCCTCGCTCGAATTACGTTAAGATCTTCGATCGATTACGCCAATTCATTACACACAAGCGGTCGAAAAGCCAAGGACCAACGCACAGCAAACAAAAATAACAATTCGGAGATACACAGCAGAAAGGTAATCAATCCATTACAATTGTTATATTACAAAAACTTTTTACAAAGGGCCCAAAGACGCCCTCACAAAAATAGCAAGGCAAAACTAAAATAAATACAACGGCCCTACGCCGCGTCATCCCCTTCGGCATACTCCTCGTTATACCAAGAATCGGAGGCGAGCATGTCGCATCATCATCGACATCGTTCCCGCCAGTACCGGATCATAACCACAGGCTTCACGGGTCGCACGTGCTTTAACACGGACACCCTCGAGCTCTGCCTCGGAAACCTTCCTATCGGCTTTAGAGACTTGTACACATCAAGCTGAGCTTCGGCATGAACCCACATCTCATACAACTCGCGTGTCATGACGGGATCGACAGAAGTATGAGACGTGGACGGCTGCGACTGCCGTCGCACTTCCTCAGGCTTCAAAGCAACAACCTATTCATTCAATCCGGACAACTCCGCCTCCAGATCTTGAATCCGCTCTTCTAACCTCGCTACCTTGAGCGTTGATGTCTCCACCTCATTATCCCGCTCAGACCTACAAACACGGAGAGCATAGTCCAAGGCTGCTACTTCAGATATGGCGGCCACCTTGCCTTTTTCGGCATGAGCCAACTCATCGACTTTAAAGCTCAACTCGCCCCTCAAATCGACAACCTCCGCTTCTCTCTGCCCAAGCTCCGAATTTAAAGAAGCCACCCGCGCCTGAAGATCGGCATTCTCGGCCATCAGCCCCTTGCTCACCTCGAGCTCATCATCCTTGGCCTTAAGAGCTGCCTCAAGCTCGCTGCATCAGCCTATGGCCTTCATCAGCTCATCATCCCGCTCCTTCAGCTCTTCAACTTTCAGCGCCAACTCTTTCTCTTTCTACTTGAGCCCATCGCGAAATAGCTGAAACTCGCTGTCTTGAGTAAAAACGTCGGCCGTCGCACGGTGCTTGGTACGGTACTCTCTATACTTGGAGGTCATCTTCTTAAAAATGGTCGTCCTCCGCTCATCCCTCTGGTCTCTCGATCTCCATAATGAGAGTCTGACATGGAGAGGAAAGAAAGTCAGTATAAGAAGATTACGCATGCAAAACAAATCCTAACAGAAAAAGAAAAAACACTTACTCGCAAAGCCATGCCAGAAATACTCCGCGATAGCTCTGCATCACTCATCGCCTGAAGCGCCGCGTTCTCAGAAGCGGCGCACAAAGGAGCAAAGGACGACACTGCCTGCTCAGAGTTCGCCAAGAGATCATAGACCACGGGACTGATCACATATCGGTTAGGACCCTCCGTCCTCACCTCCACGCGGGTATTTCTCTCCAAAAAGGCCCGCACCTCTTCGGAATCGATGTCTGAGTCTGAACCATCGTCCTCTGCGAGCACCACTCTATCTCCTCCGGCCGCTGACAAAGCACCACCTTCAGCGGCCCGTGCAGGATCCCCGCTTTGGTCTACCCCCTCAGCCCTAGGGGACCTCCCCGCCATAATAGCATCCGCCAGAAAAATGGCCCCTACGTCTGGCATAAGTGACGACGCCACTCTCGAAGCAACGACCTTTTTTTTTTAACGTTAGCAGCGACGGTCTTTTCGAGTTCCATGCTCCTCCTCTTTCTCGATGGCGACTCCTCTCCGTTAGAGGACTCATCTATAAGGTGATAGATGGGCCTGGAAGAGATCTCGTCCCGTGCAGCAATATTCCGAGGAGAGGGGTCCCTGATTGATAAAGTTTGAGTACGACCTCCGCGGGCAGACTCAGCCAAAGTAAATTGCATCCCTGCCGATGCAATGGCCTGGCGAAATGCCGGCACTGGAGCTTTCTTTTTGGAAGGCCGTCGACCTGTCACCACAAAGAGGTCGTATCAATAAAAAGCAGCAAACAACAAAGCCGAAACAGAAGTAACACTTACTAGACAGGACCTTCGGTCCAAAGTGTTTGTAGAAGACCACCCAATCTCGAATACCCGCCATGTGAGGTAACACGCAAGCTACCCAGTCTTCAATGCCAACGACGGGAAAGGTTGCACGCCTCTCAGCTAAAAAAAACATAACACAAAGAAACCATAAATGAAGGAAAATCGAAAAAGACGAAAGAAGAAAACAAGCGTATGCCATCAACACCTACGGTTATGATTCCACTGCTCGAGAAATCCAGCAGGGTCCGACACCAAGTGCTCGGTTTTGATAAAGAAGTACTTGTGCCAAAATTTCCGATTCGTTCTATCATCCATTCCAACTACCAACCCCCTGGTCCCGCGATGTCGCAGGTGTATCATAGTGCCTCTATAAAAACTAGGTGAAAACAAGTGTAATAGGAGGTGGACGTTGACCTCGCAACCAGCCAACTCCGCACACTTTGTCAGCATTAGGAAAGTTTTATACAAATACGGAGACAGCTGCGCCGGGCAGATGTTGTAAAATCGGCAAAATTCCTCCGCCAGTGGAAGAAGATGGAGAGTTTAACCAATTATGAAAGGGTAAACATAAAAGGCACAGTACCCAGGTCGATGCACCTCTACGATGTTGCCACCAGCCGGAACCATCTCGACGTGAGAAGGGATATGATATTTAGACCGGAGTTCAGCTATGTGAGACGGCCCGATCTCAGAGATCACCGGAATGGGAGCAGGTGCAGGTTCCTTGTGGAAATCGCTTCTGGACAAGGGGTTTCTGGGGATTATCTCCTCTACGGTAGGAAAACTCTCACCCTCTTCAACCACGAGATCCTCACCGCCGGAAGGAGGAGCTACCGACAACGGAGTGGCGTTGAAAACTTCGTCATGAATACGAAGGGTTTGTGACATCTCAACGGGTGTGTTACTAAACTTAAAGAAAGAGGTGATGACTGAGTAAGAAGGAGAGAAACGAAATCATAAAGAACAAAGCTAATGACAGGAATTGGCAAAGAGGATCGAAGGAAAATAACGTTCATACAAGGAGCGGAATGGTGGAAACTTCTGAAAAAACGAAACCCATATCTATTTATAGGGTTGGATGGCGCGAAAATCAAAGTGAAGGATTGTCAATGACACTAAAACCAAAGTGACAGGCACGCAGACGCTGTCTCGGGAAGATGCGTAATGATGACGCGCGTGGCTATGACGTCATCCCATGGCAACCACATCAATCATGACTCCGCCGGTTGCGTCGTTCTCTCGATCTTGGTCGACCCGACTTGATTTAATAGCCAAATTCTCTCGCGATGAAAGCAAATGATGTCCACTCATCGAGGACGCGCAGGACCACGACCTCAACAAGCAGAGGGACTAACTGTATAGGTCCGGATTTGATGACCACGATAACCGACAGGTAAGATGAGGAACGAGGTCGACCATGATATAACGACTAAAGGTCATTATCACAAAGGCTGATATCAAAAGCAAGCAGCCGAGATGAGAAAGGAACGGGAGTATAGGTCCATAAGTGAGCAAAAAGAATATTCCAAAGGAATATCCTTTATGCTTTACCTTTTAGGGTTTTCGGGGAATACCCCTTATAAATAGGAAGAGATAGGAAAGAAAGGGGGATCTTCTTCTTCTTTTTCGGGACTTGGAAAAAGAAAATACATTATAAGAGTTGATAGAGAAGAATATCCAAGAGTTGTCTTATTGGTCGTAATATTATTGAAACACAAGTTGTTCTATCTTGATCCATAAACCGAGAAATTCCACATCATCCCAACTTCATATTTATCCACGTCGCAGATAAAGAAAAGGGATATTCCAATCATATGATAGTTGGGTGAGATCCCTTTTCATCACCTTTGTTGTTATTGCTTACATTTGTTGCATATTTACACCATTACATTTATTGCATATTCACACCATTACATTTATTGTCAATCATAGTATATCAAATCCGTTACTTGATCATATTCTATTTTATCCGGTCTAGAATTTATTAAGTTCAAGTAAAACTCACACCCTCTAACTCATCATTAATTGGTTCAGCTATTATTTGCTCAAACAGTGGTTGTGGAAAACTTGTTAACGCCTATGTTCTTCTCATTTGCGAGAGATAGAGACAACTTAATTTGTGAAAAACATAAGAAATTGGAAAATTCCGGAAACACTACCAGTGTCCCATGTTGTAAGTTGATATTAATGCTCAAGTTAGGTCTCATTCTACTGGATAATAAATGCTAGAGTATAATAATTGACCCTACTTTGACCACTGATTATTTTATCCTACGAGACTAGGACAAGGGAGATTATTTGAGAGTTCTTTCATAAGGATAATGCTTTAACCACAAAATAAGGTAAAAGTTGACCAAACTTAAATAAGATAAAGTGGACGAAATTGTCAAATCCTGAACTATGTAAAATACGTCATCACTCTACTGATGAACTATACCACTTTGGCTGTATCCTGGCTCCATGGTCTATCGCTCAACAAAATTTACATGGAAATATACAGAAGGCAACAATTCTGGGGAGAATTCCTACAAACCAACACATAGGACAAATACCATTTTCAATCGGCAACCTCTGCTTGAGTTATCTGGAAACCCAAAACTTATGGAGGTACAAGAGCTGCACTTGAAGCTATGAGCTGCTCAATTACCTAGAAAAGTAAGAAAGCAAAATGCTTTAGGGTTAATATTTCCATCTTCTACTACGCTCTTGGATATCTTTTGCTGCAGTTAACTAGGAAGGGAAGGGAAGGAGCACTTTTCCTCGTCTCTTTAGGCAATATTCTTCCAGTGATGCTTACCAGGAACTCAAAAATCCACCACCGGACATTAAGGCAATTTTGAATTCATATACAAAGGTACTCTCCGTTGAGATCGAACATTTATTGCACTTGTTATATTACAAACACTGGTAGTGAGGAGCTTTCAAAAGTTTCATGGCCGAATTCCAAGCGGTAAGGATGGCCTCAAACAGCAATGCTATCAAGGTACCAACTGCTTATCTCAAATACAGATTGTGTGCGCTAGGACTTCATTCCAAATGGGAGTTGGACAGTTGGGCAAACCCAGAGGGGAGTCATATCTATCATTCAACCAAGTATACCTTAATGCCAACCTACTATGGATCGGTAATGTCCTCTACCCATAGAAGGGTCAAATGCTATTGACAAAATCCAGAACAGAATAATCACAATCATTGTGGCTTTCATTGTGAATTACCTTCACAACCACTTCGAAATGATGATCATCACCGTGATCTATAAGCCAATCAATTTCTTTTCACCAGGGACTCCAGTGCCCCTTTAAGTGACTTTGGTTTGGCAAGAACTTCTCAGGATCACAATGGAGAAACTCTTTGAGTCAGTTCAGCTTGATTTTAGGGGAACCACACGACATCTCCAGGTACACAACCAAGTACAATACAGATGGTTCCCAAAAGAAGAACATATGCCTTTACTGTCAATAAGCCTGCAGTGTAGCTCTTACTTAATAAGGAAAAAATAAAAGAAAAAGAACTGAATGAGTTATCTAAATCTTACGTCCAAATTCAGTAGTTCATTCTGTTGTATGAAATCTAGTGATAGTTTTCCAAATCTCCAGAGTACGGAAAAGGTGCTGAGGAATAAACACAAGGGATGTGTAACATTGAAATCATTTTTAATACAGGGGCGGCACCAACTGTTTGACCAGTTAAGATGATCGGATCTTCAAAACATTGTACAAATGGCATTCCCAGATCAGTCGATGCAAATCACGAACCAATCTATGCTATTCAAAGAATGCAGGGACTGCAGGCCAGAGAGTTCAGTGCCAACAGCCAGAACAGAAATGACAGTTTTGGGCAATTTTGGAGTAAGTTTGTTGGATATGTCCTTATAATAAGTTTTCCAAAGAACAAATTTGTATTTCGATAGATGTCTTTTAGAAGTTCTGTTCTGAACAGAAGTCCGAAGGTTGTTCTAAAGGCCAAAGACTTTTGTTTTTTTATTGAAAACTTTTCTAAATAGAGGGGAAAAGAACAATAAAAAAGTTTATGGTCTAGATATTGGAGTCTTAATGGAACAATTGCCAAGGGATAGAACGGATGTTACATGTTTAGAACTGGGAACACCAGCTATAAGAGAAAAGTTTCTCAGAACTGGAATAAGTTGTAACAGGCAGGCGGCAGCCATACCGATGAAGATGAAGAAAGAATAGAGCCTGAATCTACAGATCTTTTGCTTCACATGAAAGTAACTGATGAATCTCTTTGCTCTTCGTTTTAATATCAACATTTCCTTCTCTGTTAGAGCAGTGGTCTGCAAGTTACCCCTTTTCAATGGCAAATTTAGTTTATGTAGACCACATTTATACACTTTGTAAGGATAACTTAGAAACAGAAGCCCACAGTCATGAAGGTACTTTTTCAACTACTACTGAAATGAACTACCTTTCAAATTAACCAAGGGTCGCGCTGCAGCAAACCTCCAAAGAGTTACATTTTCATGCATCATACATAAGCAATTACCATTCATTTCAAGTCATCCAACAAATCCTAACAGAGGAAAGAAGGAATAGAAATTTAAAATTTTCTCTGTCAAAAAGAAAAGGGATAAGCTAGACTAATTACTGTTGCACAGTCTAACCCACCACATCACTTCAGTACAGTTATCCTATGAATGAAATGAAAAATGTAATGTTTCCACTTGATCGAATCCTGCGAATCTTAGGAATGAAAATCCATTAACCTATCAATCAACTACACCTCAATCCACAAACATAGTTGTGGTCGGCTCTATGAATCCTCTGTATCTATTAAGCTCTATTCGAGCTTGTTATATCCAAATTACCAATGAAATTAAGAAACTTTGGTAAAAAAAAAAAACCAATTGATTAATCCAACAGATGCGAAAAGAAAACGTTTTCAGGGAACATAAACTTTCATACAACCAAACAAAATCTTCAAATGCTAAAGAGTCTGCAAAATACAACTTGAAAAAAGAGAAACAGATAAAATAGTTCAAACGATTATAGGACATGCACCTCACATATATAACTATGGCCTGCTATCATAATCAACAACCTCAGAATCGGTAACAGACCGCGAGTGCTGAACAATCGATCGGCCAATTGAATTTATCCATTCCTCTTTCTCCTTCTCAGAATCGGCGATGAAGTACATAGTATCACGACTTGTGGAGAGCTCAAAGGCAAAAGGCTTATTGATTACATCTTCAGCGCCTTTAACAGTGAGGCACTCGGCAACTGAGACAACTCCACGCGGAATGGCAGCGCGTGTGACGGACGAAGGGTCTTTGAACCAGAGAAGCTTGCCTTGTTTAAGAATGAACCATCGACGGCGCCAGGTCTTTATGTACTCGCCTTGTTTCGTGAGCCACCCGGTTCGCTCAGGGTTTGACCAGAATTCGATATCCTCGTAGTCTGAGAGGCTGGGGTTCGCGCCGGTCACTGATCGAAATAGACTCTCCATTAGGGCTTCGAATTGGGCAGAGTTCTGTGATTGATCCCTTTATTTTTATCGCCGGAGACACGACGGAGCAGAAATCACTGTTAGCTTTGCTGTCACTGATAAAGATTAGATCTTTTTTATTATTATTTGTTCCGCGAAGCTTTCAGAAAAGTTATTATGCTTTTATAGATTTATGTATTTTCTGGCCCTACTCGTTTAGGACTGTTTGCTTTTTATTCGTCCCCAAGAAATTGACCCTTTCTCTACATTTAGGGGTAGCTTGATAGGATTTTTTTTTTTTTTTTTTTTTTTTCCAAGCTTGATAGGATTCATTAGAGAGAATAATACTCCTTCCCTTCACTTTTCCTTGGCACCTTTTGACTTTTCATGCCCTTTAAGAAAAAATAAATAAAATATAAATTTTACAATTTTATCCATAATAATGATAGTATTTCCAAAAGTCTTAGGAAATTATTTGAGAAATAATTAACTAATGATAAGGATAAAGCATGAAAAAAATGTTGTCTTTCTTTGATTTAGTATAGTGGACAAGTAAAAGTGAAAATATATTTTTAGTATAGTGGACAAGTAAAAGTGAACGGAGAGAGTATATGCATTAACTTTTGGTATTATTTCACACTTGTTTGGCACACTTTATCAACCTATATATTAATATAAATATTAATTATACAACCTATTTGGTATTATCTTATGTATAGCTAATACATAGCAAATCATAGTATTAGTAATACCAAGGCTATTAATTAATGCATTAGCATCGTTAAAGAATTTTGTTTCCTTAAAGTCTTGAAACTAAAGAATATGGAGGGCATTTTTGTAAACAACTAATTTTTTTAAAAATTATGTAATGCATTTTAATTTTAATACACCACACCAAACAATGGATAAGAAATAATAACTAATGATTGCACTACTAACATCTGCATTACTAATCCCTGCTAATATACCTTATTCAGCACCATTCTTATACACTGTACCAAACGGCCCCTTACATTTTAGGCTTAATAAGATGCTCTCTTGGGTTTAGGGGTTTGTTTAACCC
The DNA here is from genome assembly GCF_001879085.1 of Nicotiana attenuata. NCBI lineage: Eukaryota > Viridiplantae > Streptophyta > Magnoliopsida > Solanales > Solanaceae > Nicotiana > Nicotiana attenuata. The sequence goes on from NW_017671784.1 coordinate 244,917, forward strand.
AAAAAACCGACTTTCAAATTAATCAATTAAATTTATAAATGTAAGGCCACAAGTATTTGATTCAATCATTTTATAAGATCATCTGATATTATACACGGATCTGACTTCCATTTCGAGTTGCCCGGACTCAGCCACCTAGTTCGGTTGTATCGGCCCCAGCTATTCCGAGGGCTCATCAAGCTGCAGCGTCGAACCACGAAGTCCTTCTTCGCCAGCACGGATGAAACCAAAGATCGGGGTTGGATGAGCCAATTTGTTAGAGTCGGGACTTCGGACATCATCCCCGAGGAAAAAATGCCGTTCCGGGAGAGGTGGAACTTTAACCGTAAGTGGAGTCCGTATTTTTTGTATCTATTCATGTTCTTTCATTTTCCATAACTCTCTCATCTTTCTTTCGGCAGCCGATGCTTGGGCGCCACTAGCGGTGCCCGACCTCGAGGATTGGGTCAGAAAATTAGCTGCCAGTTCTTCCTACGACAAGCGTAAGTGGCATGAATTGGCGAAGGTCCAGTGGGAGGCCAAGAACCACGGTGAGTGCCTTTCTATAGTTTCAACATTTTTCATACATTTTGGAGGAGTTTTTACTTACTCACGCTTGCTCATGCAGGTCTTGGAGATGCGTTCGAGATGAGGCCGGCCCCGCTTGGGAAAAAACCAAGTCCTCAAATCCAAAGCTCGAGAAGGACAACAAAAGAAAAAGGGTCTCGAGACCCGAAGACCCTCGGGAAAAGAAAACTCCCGCCCGAAGGCTGTGGAAAAGGTATGCTCAAACGGGCACAGGCTCGGCCCAAGACTTCCTGAATGATGAAGAGAATGATGAAGAAGGGTCGGCATTGGTGACTCGAGCTAGGAAACCAGTCGAGGTCGCCAAGCCTTCTGAACAGGACACATCATCCCGTGGTGAGGATGCCTCAAAAGGAGAAACGGGCAAGGCCCCTGCATCTCCGGAGGTAGAGATTGACCCTCTGCCTTCAATAACTATACTGGAGGGGGTAAATGCCGAGACCCCCAATGATAATGAGAATGCCCCGAGCGAGGAGCTCGGGGCCGCGAAAACAGGTCACTCCCTTTCGTTGCCAACTTATTCTGAAGGGGAAATCAAAGAAGCCAACGCTATACCGAAGCTCGACCCAAATAAGGTTATCGAAGATGATCCTTTTCAGGGTTGCTATGCTGGGATCGAGGATGCCAACGACTTTAATGATGCATCCTCCCTTTTCGAAGAGGCTCAACATCTCCTTATCCGGGTAAGGACCTGCCCTTTCTATTGCAAGTTTTTCTCCTCTTGTCTTCTTTCGACTAATATATTTCCGTTTCATGCATAGGCCGTTGCAAAGTTTAGAACTGAGCTGAGCCAATGAGAAACCGAGCTCAAGAAGGTTTCAGGCGAAGAGAAGGCCTTGAGGCTCCTCTGTAGTCAGAGAGAAGAGGAGCTTAAGGATCTCCGAACAGCATTGGCTAAAGCTCAAAAAAGCGAGTCCGAGCTAGACGAGCAGGTAACAACGATTTTAACAAAGTTCGGCCTTCTTGGCCTTACTTTGGAGGCTAACAATTCGATATCTCAGCTGCAGCATGTACGCAGTGAAATCAGAGGGCCCGACTTCCCGCTGTCAAGCCATCTCAGGGAGGTACCTCGAGACTCCGAGGACATGGAGCCACCTCGGGAAGATATCTCGAGACGACGATGATATGAAGTCACAACTTAGTCCTCTCCTTCGAGGCTTGTCATGGTCGGATTCGAGACCGAGATAAAAATAAAGGGGGGAAGCCCCCAGAACACGCAGTTGAGTCTGATAGGGCCAGCCTATCCCTAGCCTATGCTAGGGTGTTGAGTCAAGCCATCACATCTCCATGTTTCATAAATTAGATATACATGTATTCGTTGCTAGGTTCCCTCTCCTATATAAAGGGAACTCGCCCTACCTTGTAAGGGACTGATGTTGCTCCCCATAATTCTACAAAGTGCAATAATATTGATGCTTAGCTTAAAGTATATATGTTTTTATGTATATCGCCTCATATCTTACTCTTGTTTCGTGAATTTGGGATGTTAAATGCTATGAATTATATTAATTTGAAGTGTTTTTACTTGTAGGAATGATTCGGGAGCAATTGGGGGCAAAACGTGCAAGAATTGAAGCTAAAACGAACAAAATCGGAAAAGGAAACCAGTTGGGCGCCACAGGTAGCGCCTGGCGCCACCTGTGGTGCCAAAAACAGTATGCACAAATTGGGGGCGCTATGGAGGGCGCCTGGCGCCGGGCTGGGCGCTGGTGACGTGAATTTTATCCTATTTCGCCCGGGACAAGGTTATTTTGGCCCTAGACCTATCCAACACGTATAAAAGCAAGACTAAACCTATTTTTGAAGGGGGAGACGCCACTTGGGAGTAAAAAACACACACGGGATCATGAGGAAGCAGAGAATTCTCAGATTTCTTCATCTTTTCTAGTATTTTCAATTGATTCAACAATTATGCAATTATTTGATTACTTCATGAGTGGCTAAACACCCATTGTTCTGGGGTTGTGATTTAGCCATGAATATTGTTGTTTGATATTAACTTAACCTTGAATATAATTCACCAACATATGGTTGTTTCTTCAATTCTGTGTTTAATTGCTTAATTGTCTGGCCAACAGTTAGGTTCTATTTACTATCTATGCTATGCTTGGGAAATCCGTGTTTAGATTAGAGAAGAATTGAAGAGAGCATGATCTTAACCCTTAGGGGGAGCGAATTTGTGGTTAGGATAGGAATATACCTAGTCAACGTGCTTAATTAAATATCGTGATCTTAATGCGTTCTTAATAGATTGATTTCATAGGAATATAGGCGTTAATCTATTGAGAATAGGTGAGTAGTACTTCGGGAGAAGGCCATGAGAGCATTTATCGATTAATTAGCAACCATGAGTGAATTATATGAAAGGGAGAGTTAATTAGAACACAATACGAATGGTGAATCGATCACAACCCTGGAATATTTGTCTCTACTGAATACACAACAATCAACTTGTTACTTGATAAATTAGTTATTATTTAGAATCGTAGTATAATATAATCATATTATTGAACTTTGTTTAGTAATTCCGTGAGTAGTTTACACAAGTCTCTGTGGGTTCGACACTCAACTTATCATTATATTACTTGTCGACCACGTATACTTGCGTGTGCGTTTGGGATCAACAAGTTTTTGGCGCCGTTGCCGGGGACTTGTATATAAACTACTTTCTAGTTTTTGCTTTAATTGTTTATTTCGTCTAGTTTAACGTTACATGATTGTTGCTCTAATCTTAGAAACTTTGATTGAATGCGTAGGGTCAGACGCCAGGACAGACTCAACGGCTTTGACCCCGAACCTGAGAAAACATTTCACAGAAGGTTGAGGGAAGCAAGGGATACAAACAATATTCAAGCACTCATTCAATTTCCTGTGAACATGGCAGAAGAGTAACATATGGCTGTTCAGGAGGTAGCAATGCCCAGTATTGCTAATGTTACCTCCAGCATAGTGAAGCCCAGAATCACTGGGCACTTTGAGCTGAAACGGAGCATGATCCAGCTACTTCATGCAAACGGGCAGTTTATGGGTCTTCCGCACGAGGATCCACAACAGCATATTCTGAACTTCTTGGAGATTAGTGACACTTATATCACTAACGGGGTCACTCCAGATTATGTGAGGCTCACACTTTTTCCATTCTCTCTGTTGGGCGAAGCTAAGCGATGGCTAAAGGCAGAACCAGCTAATTCCATTACATCATGGAATGATTTGGCAAGAAAATTTCTGGTAAGGTTCTTTCCATCAGGCAAAACTGCAAAGATCAGAAGTGAGATAGTTACCTTCAAACAAAAAGCAGGAGAATCTTTATACTCAGCTTGGGAAAGGTTCAAGGGGCTACTCAGAGAATGTCCTCATCACAATCAGACGAATGAAGTGTTAGTTCACACTTTCATAGAAGGGCTCCATCCCCAAAGAAAAATTGTAGTAGATGCTGCAGCTGGAGGTCAAGTATTGGAGAAAAGCTTTGATGAAATTTATGCATTATTGAACAAATTCTCCAAAAGCAATCCGGATTGGCAAGGAGAGATGGGTAGGAATATGGTACAAAAATCACCAGGGGTTCTCGAATTAGATGTTGTCTCACCATTGTCAGCACATGTCTCTACGCTGACCAACCAAGTCAATCAGATGACCATGATCATTAACAAGCAACAAGCCCAGCCAGTGTAACAAGTTCAAATATTTTGTGAAGTATATGGAGAGGGTCACATGAGCAATCTATGCCCAGCAAATCCAGAGTCTGTATATTTTGTGGGTAATGCAAATCGAGGCCAAACAAATCAGTATGGGGACACTTACAACCCCAACTGGAGGAATCACCCAAACTTCTCCTGGGGTGGAAATCAAGGCAATGAGAATCAATACCGGCCTCAAGCACCTCAACAACAATCCAGACCACCTCAGGATGAACAACAAGCTAGCCTTGAGGAGATGATGAAGAAATTGATGGCCGACCAGCAAGCCCTCAACCAGAAATTAATAGCAGATCAACAAACTTTCAATCAGAAAATAATGGCTGATCAGCAGGCTCAAGCCACAACACTGAGAAATTTGGAGCACCACGTGGGCCAACTTGCCAGAGCCCAAAATACCAAACCAGTAGGGGCTCTTCCTAGTGATACTGAGCCCAATCCTAAAGCTCAAGTCATTGCGGTTACCTTGAGAAATGGAAGAGCATTAGAAGAAGTTCCAAAGAAAAAGAAGAATACTGCTCATCCTGAAGGAGAATTAGTTCCCAAGCCAGTTGAGGGGAATGAGAAAGATGATAAAGGACCCGAGCCAGTAATTAAGACTAGACCACCACCTCCGTTTCCACAAAGACTACAGAAGCAAAAAGATGATGCTAAGTACAAGAAATTCTTAGATATTTTGAGCTAAGTGAGTGTGAATTTGCCTTTGGTGGAAATTTTGCAGGAAGTGCCTAAGTATGCAAGGTATCTCAGAGATATTGTGGCAAACAAACGAAGACATGCAGAGTTCGAAACAGTTGCACTTACTGAAGAGTGCAGTGCCAGAGTTCAGAGTAAACTTCCTCCTAAGTTGAAGGATCCTGGGAGTTTCACAATTCTTTTGTCTCTTGGAAAACAAGAAGTTGGTAGAGCCCTGTGTGATTTAGGGGCTAGTATAAATTTGATGCCATACTCTTTGTTCAAGCAACTTGGATTGGGGGCGCTCAGACCTACTACAATCACTTTACAGTTAGCAGATAGGTCACTAGTCATGCCAGAAGGAATTATTGAGGATGTGTTAGTTCGAGTGGGAAAGTTTATTCTTCCTGGTAATTTTATTGTTCTTGATTACGAGGCAGATGAGGAAGTGCCCATTATTTTGCGGCGACCATTCTTGGCTACTGGTGGAGCAATTATTGATGTGAGGGCAGGGAAGTTAAAAATGAGAGTTGACGATGAGGAGGTCACTTTTAATGTGTACAAGGCACTTAAGCTCCCTAAGCATTATGAGGACTTGTGCATGAATACTGTGGTAGAATCGAAGGGGATAGAGCAGAGTCCTTATGTGAATTGGTAACACGAAAATATGGGAATCAGGCGAAATTAAAGTTTTATGGCCGTTTAACGCAAAAAAACGAGGAACGTTCTTGGAGGGGATTATGGTTCCTTAGGTTACATTTGATGGCCCAAATCTTTTTTAGGCAATCCGGGTCTAGGTTCCCGGGCTCACAGGGAAGGTGTAGGCTATAGCACTCGAAATATGAAAATCGGGCGGAATTTCAGTTTTATAGCCGTAAATCACAAAAAGCGAGGAACGTTCATGGCGGGGCGGTGACTATGGTTCCTAAGGTCGTATTTGATGGCCCAAAAAAATTTAGGCGATCCGGGTACGGGTGCCCGGGCCAACGCGGAAGGCATGGGCTATAACACACGAAAATATGTCAATCGGAAAGAATTCCAATTTTATTACCGTAAAACGTAGAAAAATGAGGAACGGTCATGGAGGGATAGTGACTATGGTTCCTTAAGTCTTATTTGATTGCCCAGCAAAATTTTAGGCGATCCGGGTCCGGGCACACGCGAAAGGCATGGGCTATAGCACACGAAAATATGAGAATCGGGCGGAATTCCAGTTTTATGGCCTTAAAACGCAAAAACAATAAGGAAAGACCTTGGTGGGGTGGTGAATATGGTTCCTTAGGTCGTTATTGATGGTCCGAATTTTTGTTAGGCGATTTGGGTCCGGGCCCACGCGGAAGGTGACACACGAAAATATGGGAATCAGGAGGAATTCCAGTTTTATGGCCGTACAGTAAAATGCAAAAAAATGAGAAACGGTCATGGCGAGGTGGTAAATATGGTTGCTTAGGTCGAATATGATAGCCTAGATAATTTTAGGCCATTTGGGTCTGGGGGCAAGGCCCACGCGTAAGGCCTGCGCTATAGCACACAAAATAATGTAATCGTGCGAAATTCCAGTTTTATGGCCGTAAAATGTAAAAAAAAAAACGAGGAACACTCATGGCGGGGCGGTGACTATGGTTCCTTAGGTAGTAATTGATGGCCTCGTAAAATTTTAGGAGATCCAGGTCTGGGGGCCCGGTCCGAACGGCGTGGGCTAGTAGCGACTACGAGA
>NW_017671785.1:0-12226 GCF_001879085.1 Nicotiana attenuata
AGTTGTACAGCTTTGGATCCTACTGTACTCGTCTGGTCCTAGACCACATACAAGCCACTTCTTGGCCTTAGCATTTTTCTCCCACTTCCTCAGGTCCTCAGCAGTACAATCAGCCCTTGTTTTTGGCACATCAATTCCTTCAGCATTCTTCTTAGTGGTTGCTAGGGGACCATCAGTGACTATGTCCCAAAGTTCATAATCTTCCCCTATAATGTGATCTCTCATTCTGTTCGTCCACCAAGAATAGTACTGACCATTGAAAAGTGGAGGCCTGGCAGTGGATTGCCCTTCCCAGTTCCCAGGTGGTGCACTCATTGTTGATCTTCCCCTAAGGTCTTAGCCTCTTCAAGGATAACCCGCTCTGATACCAATTGATGATCTACACGTCAATACCACACAAGAGGGGGGTGATTTGTGTGATACCTAATTTTCGCACTAGAAGAACCTGATTCTTCTAGATGTACTTACTATGACTGTTTGCGGAATTAAGAGTGCATAAAATAAAGAACACAGAGATTTTTACGTGGAAAACACCTGGCTCAAAAGGTGAAAAAACCACGGCCTACTACTCAGTAGGATTTTCCCAAACTTCCACTAAAATCACTGAGCCAAAACAACATTTACAAGACTCTTGTAAACCTAAAGATTAAACTCTAATCCCAGTGTGGCACACAGCCTCAACTGCTGCGACACTTTCAAGTTAACTCTAACTTGAATACTCAAAGTACCTAATACAATTGCTTCTATGAAAGCTGAAAGGTACAACTATAAAACACCTACTACAATTGAACTAGAATAAAAGAAAGACACAATGGAATTGGTTCTTCTATCTTGTCCAAGTAGCTTCAGGAATGCACACTTGAATCTCACGTAAATTGCTTGCAAAAAGCCTTGCTATTTTGCTCTTCAATTTAGTTTCACTTCTGCGTTTTTGTGCAACTCCTGTAAAAGAGAACAATCATTATTATTTATTGAGTTAGTAATCAGAGTTTGATTAAAACTCGAATTGCTGATCCTTCATCAAATTCGAGTCCTAGAACAATTCAAACTCCAATCCTTATTCTTGATCCGGATGTAGTTCTCTTCACATAAGGAGACTTCAACTCCTTATCCTATGCAACCTTTTCGATCAACTCAGAAGATATTGTTGCTGACCCTTGAGACTTATCTTCACACGTATGTCACATGTATAAGTATATCAACACTGTGTCTGTCTCACATGATGGACCTGGTTCATGACTGAGTTCATTTTGTCAATCTTCAAAACATCATCTGAACTTGGGCCAACAGGTTCAACGTGAAATTTTTTGAAGAGATAATGCTACAAAGGTCCAGCGCGAAATTCTCTGAAATGCTACAAGATCTAATGTGAAATGCGAAGAAAGCCCGGTACAATCTTTCTCAAGAATATCATACGAATTTTTCCCTACGTCGATCCGCCATTACGTGTTTTCACAAAAGAGAATTGGTTCAGGTATGTTAAGGCTATCCCTTCTTTCTTTTTGGCATGATCCAAATAATACAAATAAAACGAGAGTAGCTTAATACATCGAATTCACTCTAAAAAACCTGAAAACATAGCTATAGGAAGTAATATAGTAAATGGTAGCTACAACTAGCTAATAATTACTAAAACATATTGGTTTCTGAAAGTTTCTCAAAAAGGAATTTTTATGTCACGATCCGGATTTCCCACCCTCGAGAGTCTTAATGGCGCCTACTAATGAGAGCTAGGCAAGCCAAATTTAATTACTTTTTCATTAATAACATAATTCCTTTTAACAATTATCGGCAATAATACAAAAGCAACGAAACTAAATAATAAACGGAAGTCTCAATATTATAGAAAACTGAATAGAAATGCGGAAAATTTCAACAAGGCCTCTACCCAAGACCGGTGTCACAATACTCACGGACTACTAAGATTTACTACATACAACCATTTGCAAACAATGCACGGCATCATACTTCGTGCTTTACACTCTTTCCTCACAATAACAAACAATGCACGGCATCACCCTTCATGTTTTACACTCTTTCCTCACAATAACAAACAATGCACGGCATCACCCTTCGTGCTTTACACTCTTCCTCACCCAAACAACAATCACAAACAAGGGGCAAGGGAATAAACAAAATAATAATAGAAATCCCGGCAAGGGAACACAATTAAACAATTAAATCCCGGCAAGGGTACATCATCAATAATTTTAACGTCCCGGCAAGGGAAAATAATCAATAAGCAACAATATCCCGGCAAGGGAACAATTTAAATACTCTTTCTCTTTCTTTCACTTTTATTTCACATCTCACTTTACCACTTGAGCCAATGCTCCAAAGGGCTTTAATCATTTCATATACTTTCACATGTGTGATATAACTTGAGCCAATGCTCCTCGATGTTCATAGGTCACAATTTCCTCTCACAAGCTTTTCACAACAAATAGGAATCATCACCAAGGTAAGAGGAATACAACGAAATCAAGATATTCATTATTTAAAGACTCACGGTCATGCTAGACACCAACGTATAGATACTCGTCACCATGCCTATACGTCGTACTCGACAAGAAGCAATTAGCAAATAAGACTCGACTCCTAGTCCCTCAAGCTAGGGTTAGACCAAACACTTACCTCAATGCCTTGAATACAACTCATGCCTCAATTATAGCTTTACTCCGCGATTCCACCTCCAATCCACTCGAATCTAGTCACAAGTCACTTAATTACTTTAATAAACGCTAAATGAATCAATTTGAATGCATAAAAATGAATTTCCCAAAGTTTTTCCCAAAAATTCCAAAATCGCCCCCGGGCCCACGTGGTCAAAACCCGAGGTTCTAACCAAAACCCGGTTACCCATTCCCCCACGAACTCAAATATGCAATTTTTTTTTAAAATCGGACCTCAAATTGAGGTCCAAATCCCCAATTTATAGAAAACCTAGGTTCTACCCAAAACCCCCCATTTTTCCCATGAAAATCATTGATTTTAAATTGAAAACATGTTAAATGATGTTAATGATTGAAAGAGTTAAGTAGAAATTGACTTACAAATGATTTAGGATGAAACTTGTTCTTGAAAAATCGCCTAAGGAGTTGTATTTTGAAAGTGGGGTGAAAAATGACTTGAAATTCGTCTAAGTATGAAAAATGCAGGTAGCAGATGAGGGAAATGCGAACTGGGGTTCCCAATTGCGAACCCCGACCTGCTACTTTGGGAATTGCGAACAAAAGTTCGCATTTGCGAACCATTGGCCTATTTGGGGACTTCGCATTTGCGAACAAAAGTGTCGCATTTGCGAAAGTCCCAGCTTTCACATTTGCGATGCTATGATCGCATTTGCGATCCCTGTGCAATGTGAGCACCTTCGCATTTGCGAAGGATTCTTCGCATTTGCGAGCTCGCATTTGCGAGCCAGGCTTCGTGTGACGACCCAAAGGGTCATCACCTATTTTTTAAAATTCAATTCTATGACTCCGAGGCCTTGAATTCTTCATTTAGAGTCGCCCTAGATTTGCGTGCGCAGTCCGGGCGCGTAGCCGGAAAGCTTAAATATGAAATTCTGTGAAAAAAGCTAAGTGTTGATGTTAAAATGAATAAATTTGACCTTGGTCAACGTTTTGGGTAAACGGACCCGGACCCGTGATTTGACGGTCCCGGAGGGTCCGTAGGAAAATATGGGACTTAGGCGTATGTCCGGAATCGAATTCTGAGGTCCCAAGCCCGAGAAATGAATTTTTTTTGTAAAATTATTTTCTGAAATTGTTTAAGGAAATTGGAAATGAAATTTGATTAGAACATGTTAGTATCGGGCCCGTATGTTGGTTCCGGTGCCCGGTACAGGTCTTATATATGATATAATATGTTTCTATGAAATTTGGTGAAAAACGGATGTCATTTGACGTGATTCGGACTTGAATTGCAAAAATTGATGTTTTAAGAAGTTTGAGAAAATTCTTTGATTTTAAGGTTTAATTCGATGTTCATGATGTTATTTTGGCGATTTGATCACACGAACAAGTCCGTATGATGTTTTTGAGTTAGTATGTATGTTTGGTTTGGAGCCCCGAGTGCTCGGGTGAGTTTCGGATAGGCGTCGGAGTGTTTTTGGACTTAGAAAATCTGGTGTTTTGCTGGTTGCTGGTGTCCAGGTTTTTGTTCTATGCGATCGCATAGGAATGTCCGCGATCGCATAGAGTTAATTTTGGTAGTCATCAATTTGTTATATGCGATCGCATTGATTCTTCCGCGATCGCATAGAGTAAATTTTGGTAGTCATCAATTTGTTCTACGCGATCGCATTGATTCTTCCGCGATCGCATAGAGTTAATTTTTGTAGTCATCAATTTGTTCTATGCGATCGCATTTATTCTTCCGCGATCGCATAGAGTAAATTTTGGGAGGTTACAATTTGTTCTATGCGATCGCATTGATTCTTCCGCGATCGTATAGAGTTAACTTTGGTAGTCATCAATTTGTTCTATGCGATCGCATTGATTCTTCCGCGATCGCATAGAGTAAAAATTCACCCAGTTATTTTAAGTTCTAAAAACAGAATGCATTACGGGATTCTCATTATTTTTCACAACTTCTTCTTCTCCAAAGCTCTTAGGCAACTTTTGAAGCATTTCTTCACCAAAACTTCTTGGGAAAGTAATCTTTAACTTGTTTTCTTCCACTTTCATCAACACCCACTAGATTTCTAGGCCTAAAATATGGAATTAAAGGTAGAAAATTAGGGATTTGGGTAGAACTAGGGCTTTTTGATTAATGGTGATTTAGACCTCGTTTTGGGGTCGAATTTGAAAACAAATTATATATTCGGGCTCGTGGGTGAATGGGTGATTTGATTTTGGTCCGAACCTCGTGTTTTGACCAAGCGGGCCCGGGGTCGATTTTTGGGTTTTTGGGAAGAATGATTGGAAAGCTATAATTAAACATTGGAACTGGATTGTTTAGCATTTATTGATGTTATTAAGTCGATTATGTATAGATTCGATTGTGTTGGAGCCGAATTCAAAAGGAAAAGCGGCGTTTGAGGATTGAATTGGTCGTGGAAGTTTGAGGTAAGTGTTTGGTCTAACCTTAGCTTGAGGGATTAGGAGTTGAGTCCTATTTTCTATGTGATAATTGTTGAGTACGACGTATAGGCATGGTGACGAGTATCTATACGTTGGTGTCAAGTATGACCGTGAGTCTTATATTGTAATTTTCATGGTTTCGTTGTATTCTTCATGCTTTGGTGATAATTTCTAGTTGTTCTGAAAAGTTTGTGGAAGGAATTGAGACCTTTGAACATTATGGAGCATTGGCTCGAGTTATATTATGAATTGTGAAAGTATATCAGATGATTGAACCCTTTGGAGCATTGGCTCAAGTGGTAAAGTGAGTTATGAAGTTCATGTGAAAGATAGAGAAAGAGTTATTGAAATGTTCCCTTGCCGGGATTTAATTATTTACTTGTTGCTCCCTTGCCGGGATTTAATTGGTAAATCGTTGTTCCCTTGCCGGGATTCCTATATGTTCTTGTTTGTTTCCCTTGCCCTTGTTTGTGATTGTTGTTTGGGTGAGGAAGAGTGTTAAAGCACGAAGGGTGATGCCGTGCATTGCTTGCTATTGTGAGGAAAGAGTGTAAAGCACGAAGGGTGATGCCGTGCCGCACGATGTACCATTCCGTGCCAATTCTATTGATTATTTGTGAGGAAAGAGAGTAAAAACACGAAGGGTGATGCCGTGCACATTTTATTATTCTAATTGCTTTGGTGAGGAAAGAGAGTAAAAGCACGAAGGGTGATGACGTGCACATTTTCATTATATTATTGCTTGGTGAGGACGAGAGTAAAAGCACGAAGGGTGATGCCGTGCACTTGTCTTTGATTTTCCTGATTTTTTGCTGATAATTGAGTTATGTTGCCCTTTACTGCTATTTACTGATTTTCTTGTTGTTATCGGTTCAAGTGCATTAATTGTCTTATCCCACTATTACTGTGATTCTTTGTGTTGGCATTTTCCTTTATTGTGTTACTTGTTATTATTGGCTCGAGGTATCCTTGCGCAACATTATGCCTTAAATTTATGCTATAATTGCTACATGTTTATGTGACTTAATTGCTACTTGACATTTAGCATACTAAATATTAAATTGCCTATTTGCTCCTTAAAGTCCATAACTAATTGCTACTTGTCATTACTTATTTTCCTCAGTGAGTCATAATTATTGTGTACTTGTTGTCTTATGAATTCGTATTAATTGTTGCGTTTGTTGGAGTAAATTTCATTTGGAAGAACTGTTGACTTAATGAAATGGGAGCGGGTGGTATGCCTACCACGAGATTTAATGAAATGGCAGCGGGTGGTACGCCTACCACGAGATTTAATTATTGAAAAATGGGATCGGGTTGCACGCTTGCAACGAGATATGTGCTGATAGTGAAATCTGCTTTTATTTCCCTTATCCGCGTTAGAGTTAAATTATTGATGTTCTTTATTATTTTCTTGAAATTCTGTATTATCTGCTATCCCCGAAGCATGTTCCCCTCTCATTTAAAATGTTTAAACTTGTTATTTTCCCGTTGTATGTATATATATATATATATATATANCCCCGAAGCATGTTCCCCTCCCATTTAAAATGTTTGTTCTTGTTATTTTCCCGTTGTAGATATATATATATATAACTGTACAGGTTTATGTGGTAGTCCTGTCTAGCCTCGTCACTACTTCGCCGAGGTTAGGCTAGGCACTTACCAGCACATGGGGTCGGTTGTGCTGATACTACACTCTGTGCTCTTTTGCACAGACCCAGGTCCCGGACAGCAGCAGTAGCTCGGGAGCCAGCCTTCAGTCCACCGAGACTCCAAGGTAGCCTTATACGCGTCCGCAGGCCTGGCGTCTCCTCTATCTTATATTTCATCCTGTTATCTCATGTTTTCGAGACAAACAGTGTTATATTTCTTTCAAACGATTGTATTTAGTACTCTTAGTTGTCCGTGGATATTGTGACACCAGTTCTTGGGTAGAGGTACATGTTGAATTCCGCATTATTGTTCAGCTTATTTAAATTAAGTCTTCCGCTTTAATTTCATATTCCGCTGTCATTTGAATATTTAACGCTTGTTGTTATGATTGATAAAAGGATTTAAAATAAAGTAGGTAGGAGTTTATGATTTGTGGCTTGCCTAGCTTCTACGAGTAGGCTGTCACGACCCTAGTTCACCGACTGTGGACATGGCATGACGGCACCTAGTCCCCACGACCAGGTAAGCCTAATATTGCGGAAATATAATAATTGCGGAAAAATAGAGGAAACCAAATTAAATACTAAAAGAAACTGTACTGAATGCCGCTCGGCATGTACAACTCAATATCACAAGTTCCAAAGTAATTCCCAAAACCCGGAAACTCACGGGCAACACAGGCTACAGAAGCGAAAAGTAAAGGCTCCAAACTCCAGAATATCTAACAACCGGAAGAAGAAAAACTAAGTACTAGAGATAGAGTAAGAGGGAGACTCGTCGGTCTGCGGACGCAGCAGATCTACCTCGAAGTCTCCGTAGTCCTCCTGCCTCACTGATAGTGCGCCTGGGTAGAGGTACCTGGATGATCTGCACATGAAAAACATGCGCAGGAAGGGCAGGAGTACACTACAGCGGTACTCAGTAAGTGCCAAGCCTAACCTCGATTGGGTAGTGACGAGGAAGGTCAGGGCCATACTGAGACAAAATATAGTAATAACAATAATTAACAGTATGATAATCTGACAGAAATAATAAATACAGCAGTGAAATAAGGCAGGTCAACGAGACAATGACAACCACAAAAGGACAGAGCAAACACAGAGTAAATACAGCTCAATACCAATGATAACAATGAGGGTCTCCCAGGATACCGTCCTGTAGCCCTTTCCTCAATTGTCCAGTGGATCTCCCGGGATACCGTCTCGTAGCTCAACTCATATACCAAACCGAAGGATCTCCTGGGATACCGTCTCGTAGTCCAACCATCAAAATGCAGGGGGATCTATCGGGAATCTAACCCGCAGTCCCAAAGTAAAAGTGCAGGGGATCTACCGGGAATCGAACCCGTAGTCCCAAAGTAAACAAACAAGGGGGGGGGGGGGGGGAGCTACCGGAATCCCACATCCGTAGTCCCAATGTAAATGCGCAACCACAGCCAGAAACAAACCAAGGAATAAAGTACGAAAGACAGAGCAACAGATAGAATTAGCCTAGCATGCTTCACGTAGTACAGTCAAAAAAGTTAAGCAATTAGGCCGTTAAGTCAGCTAAACATGCTTTCCAAATCTAGCACAAGTATAATTTCAAGTAGGATAAGGCAAGTAGGAAAGAAAGCTAAATATCAACAACTTAAGTGAAAACCGGATTTTCATCGCTCGGCTCAAGTACGCGCTCGTCACCTCACGTACAAGGCACTCAAATATCAGAAACAATCCTAAGGGGAAAAGTCCTCCACACAAGGTTAGACAAGCCACTTACCTCGAACCGGCTCGATATCAATAGAAACCATGCCTTTGCCACGAGTATCTGACTCCAAATGGCTCAAATCTTTTCAATTCAATTACATATCATAAATAATATTGCAAACAACTGATTCCGCTATTAAAATTAAAGCTAGGGCGCGAAAATAGATAAAATGACCAAAACGCCCCTCAAGCCAACATCTCGGAATCGAATAATTTTCACATTTTTAGGACCCTCGTACTCTCACGAGTCTAACCATATAAAAATCTCCCAAATTGGAGGTCAAATGCCCACTCAAAACTCAATAGTCTAGCCAATGAAGTTTTACCCCAAATTATCCAATTTTTGGTCCAAAATTCGAATTCCCATAATGTATTTAACTATATAATGATGAAATATAACAAAAAGGGATCAAAGAAACGTTACCCAATGATTTTCTCTTCAAAACCCACTCAAAATCGCCTTCTCCCGAGCTCTCAATCGACTTTTCAAACTTATGAAATTAAACTCTCGAAATTGCTATTTCTGAACAGTGAATACTGCTTCTGCGGTCTAGGGACCGTTTCTGCGGTCCCGCCTATGCGAAGCACTGGCCGCTTCTGCGGCTCCCTTTAAAAATCCCAGCTTCCGCTCCTGCGGTTCCCATCTCGCAGAAGCGGATCCGCTTCTGCGGAACTCCTACCGCTTCTGCGGTTTCCTGGAGGGTGACCAAAAGTCGCTTCTGCGACGTCCAAGGCGCCGCAGAAGCAAAAATACCAGAAAGAAAAATACCAGCTGCTGCAACACTTAGAAATTTTCTCCGTTAACCACCCAAAATCATCCCGAGGCCCCCGGGACCTCAACCAAAAGCACCAATACCACCTAATACCTTATTCAAACTTATACCAATCCTTAAAACACCTAAAACAACACCGGAAACCGATTTAATCAAAGATTCAAGCCTAAGAACTTCAAATTTCTTCCAAATACAATTTCGATCAAAAACCTAACCAAAACACGTCCAAATGACCTGAAATTTTGCACACACATCCCAAATGTCATGACGGAGCTACTGTAACTTTCCGAATTCCATTCCGACCCTCGGATCAAAAATTCACTATCGGACCGGAACTTCAAGAATACAAACTTCGGCATTTCAAGCCTAAATGAGCTACGGACTTCCAAAATACATTCCGAACACGCTCCCAACCCCGAAATCACCTAACGGAGCTAACGGAACCATCGGATTTCCATTCCGAGGTCGTCTTCACACTGTTCCGACTACGGACCACTTTTCAACACTTAAGCTCTCATTAAGGGACTAAGTGTCCCAAAACACTCCGAATCCTAACACCGAACGTCCCGGCAAACCAAAATAGTAGAAATGAACTTAGGGGAAGTAGTTAATGGGGGATCGGGGCGTAAATTCCAAAAACGACCGGCCGGGTCGTTACATCCTCCTTCACTTAAACATTCGTTCGTCCTCGAACGAGCATAAAGAACATACCTGAAGTAGTGAAAAGATGAGGGTAACTGCTGCGCATATCCTGCTCGGTTTCCCAAGTCGCCTCCTCGGCCGGCTGACCCCGCCACTGAACCTTAACTGAAGCTATGTTCTTTGACCTCAACTTCCTGATCTGCCTGTCCAATATAGCCACTGGCTCCTCAACATAGGATAGATCCTTGTCCAACTGGACTGAACTGAAATCCAACACGTGTGACGGATCATCGTGATACCTCCGGAGCATCGAAACATGAAATACCGGATGAACTCCGGCCAAACTGGGAGGTAAGGCAAGCTCGTAAGCAACCTCCCCAACTCGCCTCAAGATCTCAAAAGGGCTAATAAATCTCGAACTCAACTTTCCTTTCTTCCCAAACCTCGGAACGCCTTTCATAGGCGAGACCCGAAGCAGAACCCGCTCACCAACCATATATGAAACATCACGAACCTTCCTGTCTGCGTAACACTTCTGTCTGGACTGGGCTGTACGGAGTCTATCCTGAATCGTCTTAACCTTCTCCAATGCATCCTGTACTAACTCTGTGCCCAATAGCCTGGCCTCACCCGGCTCAATTTTCTAATTTATGTCCGAAACACGTCAAACGACGTCCGATTTCAACCAAACTTTATAGAAAGCGCTTAAACCACATATAAGACTTGTACCCGGCGCCGGAACCAAAATTCGGGCCCGATACCACAGTCTTTTAATCAAATTTCATTTTCATTTTCCTTAATCATTTCCAGAAAACAATTTCACACAAAAATTCATTTCTCAGGCTTGGGACCTCGGAATTCGATTCCGGGCATATGGCCAAGTCCCATATTTTCCTACGGACCCTCCGGGACCGTCAAATCACGGGTCCGGGTCCGTTTGCCCAAAATGTTGATCGAAGTCAAATTTATTCAACTTAATATCAAAATTTAGCATTTTTCTCACAGAATTCATATTTAAACTTTCCGGCTACGTGCCTGGACTGTGCACGCAAATCGAGGCACCCCCAAATGAGGTTTTTAAGGCCTCGGAAGCACGAAATGAATTTGAAAACAGGTGATGACCCTTTGGGTCGTCACATTCTCCACCTCTAAAACAACCGTTCGTCCTCGAACGGACAAAAGAAAGAAGTACCTGAGTCGGGGAAAAGATGAGGATAACGACTCCGCATGTTAGACTCGGACTCCCAAGTCGATGCCTCAGGAGGCTGACCTCTCCACTGAACACGAACAGAGGGAAAACTCTTGGATCTCAACTGACGAACCTGCTGGTCTAGAATAGCTACCGGCTCCTCCTCATAAGACAAGTCCTGGTCCAACTAGACAGTGCTGAAGTCTAACACGTGAGCTGGATCACCGTGATACCTCCGAAGCATGGATACATGAAAAACTGGATGCACGGCTGATAAGCTAGGCGCCAATGCGAGTTTGTAAGCCACCTCTCCCACTCGATCAAGAATCTCAAACGGACCAATGAACCTAGGGCTAAGCTTGCCCTTCTTCCCAAATCTCATCACGCCTTTCATTGGCGACACTCGGAGCAATACCCGCTCACCAACCATGAAAGCTACATCTCGAACCTTACGATCTGCATAGCTCTTTTGCCTAGACTGAGCTGAACGAAGCCTATCCTGAATGATCTTGACCTTGTCCAAGGCCTCCTGAACCAAATCTTTAATTGTCAGTAAGCGTTAAAGTATGAACATCAGAGGCCTGGTGCTTATTTCAGAGGATTGAGCTTCCCGGATGGAAGTGGGAGAGGATCACTACGTACTTCGTTACTAGACTTCCGTTGACCCGGAAGAAGTTCGATGCAGTTTGGGTCATTGTTGATAGGCTGACCAAGTTAGCGCATTTCATTCTGTGGCAGTCTTCCTATTCATCCGAGAGGTTAGCTGAGATCTATATCCGGGAGATTGTTCGCCTTCATGTGGTGTCCGGTATCTATCATTTCGGACGGGGTACGCAGTTTACCTCGCGCTTCTAGGGAGCAGTCCAGCGAGAGTTGGGCACACGGGTGAGTTGAGCACATCATTTCATCCCAGACGAGTACGGTCAGTCGAGCGGACTATTCAGATTTTGGAGGATATGCTTCGGCTTGCGTTATTGACTTTGGAGGTTCGTGGTGATCAGTTCTTGCTTTAGCGGAGTTTGCCTACAACAACAGCTACCAGTCGAGCATCCAGATGGCTCCTTATGAGGCTTTGTATGGTAGCGTCTCCGATTGGATGGTTTTGAGCCGGGAGAGGCTCGGGTTGATAGGTACAGA
>NW_017671785.1:12251-128761 GCF_001879085.1 Nicotiana attenuata
AGTTCATACCTGATAATAGCCCTCGAATCCCTCTTCAAAATCGCCTCAAAGCTCTCAAGGTTCGGAGTCCAAAATGCTACTCTTTCAAAAATTCGCGAGGAAGATGTTTTCACTTAACCTGCCAGTTATTTCCGCTTCTGCGGATTAATTCCCGCTTTTGCGCCTTCCGCTTATGCGGTCAACGTCCGCTCCTGCGGACCTTTCACTTAAGGCGACTTTCCGCTTCTGCGGTCCAACTTTGCATCTGCGGGACCGCTTAAGCGACCCAAATGTCCCGCTTCTGCGGAACCTGACCTGGGCTCCTATTTCCGCTCCTGCGAGGCCTAGCTCGCTTCTGCGAGACCGCATCTGCGATCTCCTTTCCGCAGATGCGGAAACACCTGCTGCAACCAAAAACCTGAAATTTTCCAACTTCAAATTCCTTCCATTAGCCACCCGAAATCACCCCCGATGCCCCCGGGACCTCAACCAAAGTTACCAACACATCTTAAAACATTATTCAAACTTGTTCCAATCCTCAAAACACGTCTAACAACGCTAAAACCATTAAATCACATCGAATTCAAGCCTAAGTTTCTTCAAAACTTCCGCAATACGCATTCGATCAAAACTCGACCCAAAACATCTCCGAATGACCTGAAATTTTGCACACACATCCAAAATCACCTAACGGAGCTACTGAAACTCTCGGAATTCCATTCCGACCTTCGGATCAAAATCTCACCTACCAACCGGAATTTGCCAAAATACTAACTTCGCCAATTCAAGCCTAATTCTACACCAGACCTCCAAAACCAATTTCGATCACGCTCCTAAGTCACAAATCATCCCCCTAAGCTAACCGAATCTCCGGAAATCACATCCGAACCTTCTAACTCATAAGTCACGTCCGGTTGACTTTTCTAACTTAACCCTTCCTTAAAGAGACTAAGTGTCTCATTTCTTATCAAAACCAATCCAAATCAACTCTCACACACCACATACCGATAACGAAACGTGAAGAAGCAATAAACGGGGAAAACGGAGCAGTAACACATGAGACGACGGGTCGGGTCGTCACACGTCGATAGTAGCCTGCCAACCCCAAGAAACTCCGAATCTCTGTAGCTGATGCTGGTCTAGGCCAGTTCTTGACTGCCTCTATCTTCTTTGGGTCCACCTGAATACCCTCTGTTGATACAACATGGCCCAGAAATGCAACTAAACCCAACCAGAATTCACACTTCGAGAACTTAGCGTATAACTGACTATCCCTCAGAGTCTGAAGAACCACTCTAAGGTGTTGTTCGTGCTCCTCCTGGCTGCGGGAGTATATCAATATATCATCAATTAACACTATCACGAATGAATCCAAATAAGGCCTGAACACTCGGTTCATCAAGTCCATGAAAGCTGCTGGGGCATTCGTCAACCCGAATAACATAACCAAGAACTCATAATGCCCGTACTGAGTGTAGAAAGCTGTCTTAGGGACATCGGATGTCCTAATCCTCAACTGATGATAGCCAGATCACAAGTCAATCTTTGAAAATACCTTGGCACCCTGAAACTGATCAAACCAGTCATCATTCCTCAGCAATGGATACTTATTCTTTTTTGTAACCTTGTTCAATTGCCGGTAATCAATACACATTCTCATTGACCCATTCTCCTTTTTAACAAACAACACCGGCGCACCCCAAGGCGAAACACTAGGCCTAATGAAGCCCTTCTCAAACAAATCTTGCAACTATTCCTTTAACTCTTTCAACTCAGGCAGGGCCATACGATACGACGGAATAGAAATGGGCTGAGTGCCCGGAGCCAAATCAATGCAGAAATCAATATCCCTGTCGGGTGGCATACCCGGCAGGTCTGAAGGGAACACATCAGGAAACTCACGAACAATGGGCACAGAATTCAATAGAAGGGACCTCAGCACTAGAATCACGAACATATGCCAAATAGGCCAAACACTCCTTCTCGACCATACGTCGAGCCTTCACATACGATATGACACTGCGGGTAGAATGACCTGGAGTCTCTCTCCACTCTAAGCGAGGCATACCCGATAAAGCTAAGGTTACAGTCTTGGCATGGCAGTCCCAGATAGCGTGGTAAGGTGATAACTAGTCCATCCTCAATATAATATCGTAGTCAACCATGTCCCAAAAGCAACAAATCTACTCGAGTCTCAAAACCTCCAATCACCACAATACAAGAACGATGGACTCGATCGACCACAATAGAATCACCCACCGGTGTAGACACATAAACAGGAACACTCAATGAATCACTAGGCATGACCAGATACGGTGTAAAATAAAACCGAAGCTTCTCTACCACAAACCAGAACGGTACCTGCACCTCCACCTCTAATACCTTTACCTCCACCTCTAGCATCACTACCTCCACCTCTAATACCTTTACCTCCACAAAGCCTCCAAAGACGAAGCTGATCTATCACTGGTCTGTGCTGCTGCTCAGCTGAAGAAGTGGTGCATGACCTCGCCATTCGCGAAAGGACAAAAGTGGAGGTTTCAATTTAGCATTGAAAGAACAAAATCGCAAGACAGGGAAGAATAGAAGTGAAACTTTTCCTAACTCTGTAGCCTTTGGGGATAAATACAGACGTCTCCGTACCGATCCCTCAAACTCTACTAAGCTTGTCCGTGAGTTGTGAGACCTATATAACCTAGAGCTCTGACACCAACTTGTCACGACCCGGATTTCCCACCCTCGGGAGTCGTGATGGCGCCTACTAATGAGAGCTAGGCAAGCCAAATTTAATTACTTTTTCAATAATAACATAATTCCTTTTAACAATTATCGGCAATAATACAAAAGCAACGAAATTAAATAATAAACGGAAGTCTCAATATTATAGAAAACTGAATAGAAATGCGAAAAATTTCAACAAGGCCTCTACCCAAGACTGGTGTCACAATACTCACGGACTACTAAGATTTACTTCATACAACCGTTTGAAGGAGAGTAACACTGTCTGTCTCGAATACAAGAGATAACAGATCATAAATAAAGATAGAGGAGACACCGGGCCTACGGACGCCTGCAAGGCTACCTCGGCGTCTCGGAGGACTGGAGACTGGCTCCCGATCTACCACTGCTGTCCGGTGCCTGGATCTGTGCAAAAGAGCACAGAGTGTAGTATTAGCACAACCGACCCCATGTGCTGGTAAGTCCCTAGCCTAACCCCGGCGAAGTAGTGACGAGGCTAGACAGGACTACCATATCAACCTGTACAGTTATATATGTGTATCTACAACGGGAAAATAACAAGAACAAACATCTCTAAATGGGAGGGGAACATGCTTCGGGGGTAGCAGATATTACAAAATTTCAAGAAAATAATAAAGAACATCAATAATTTAACTCTAACACGGATAAGGGAATAAAAGCAGATTTCACTGTCAAAACATATCTTGTTGCAGGCGTGTAACCCGATCCCGTTTCTCAATGTTTCCGTGGTAGGCGTACCACCCGCTCCCATTTCGTTAAATCTCGTGGTAGGCGTACCACCCGCTCCCATTTTATTAAATCAACAGTTCTTCCAAATGAAATTTACTCCAACAAACGTAACAATTTATACGAATTCATAAGACAATAAGTACACAATAATTATGACTCACTGAAGAAAACAAGTAATGACAAGTAACAATTAATTATGGGCTTTATGGTGCAAATAGGCAATTTAATATTTAGTATGCTAAATGTCAAGTAGCAATTAAATCACATAAACATGTAGCAAATATAGCCTAATTTCAAAGCAAAATGTTGCGCAAGGATACCTCGAGCTGATAATAACAAGAAACACAATAAAGGAAAATGCCAACATAAAGAAACTCAATAATAGTGGAATAAGACAACTAATGCACTTGAACCAATAAAAAAACAAGAAAATCAATAAATAGAAGTAGAGGACAACATAACTCAATTATCAGCACAAATCAGGAAAAATCAAAGACAAGTGCACGGCATCACCCTTCGTGCTTTTACTCTCGTCCTCACCAAGCAATTAGAATAATAAAATGTGCACGGCATCACCCTTCGTGCTTTTACTCTCTTTCCTCACATATAATCAATAGAATTGGCACGGAATGGTACATCGTGCGGCACGGCATCACCCTTCGTGCTTTACACTCTTTCCTCACAATAGCAAACAATGCACGGCATCACCCTTCGTGCTTTACACTCTTTCTTCAATATAACAAACAATGCACGACATCACCCTTCGTGCTTTACACTCTTTCCTCACAATAACAAACAATGCACGGCATCACCCTTCGTGCTTTCCGCTCTTCTTCACCCAAACAACAATCACAAACAAGGGGCAAGGGAATAAACAAAATAATAATAGAAATCCCGGCAAGGGAACACAATTAAAAAATTAAATCCCGGCAAGGGTACAACATCAATAGTCTCAACGTCCCGGCAAGGGAAAATAATCAATAAGCAATAATATCCTGGCAAGGGAACAATTTAAATACTCTTTCTCTTTCTTTCACTTTTATTTCACATCTCACTTTACCACTTGAGCCAATGCTCCAAAGGGGTTTAATCATTTCATATACTTTCACATGTGTGATATAACTTGAGCCAATGCTCCTCGATGTTCATAGGTCACAATTTTCTTTCACAAGCTTTTCACAACAAATAGGAATCATCACCAAGGTAAGAGGAATACAACGAAATCAAGATATTCACAATTCAAAGACTCACGGTCATGCTAGACACCAATGTATAGATACTCGTCACCATGCCTATACGTCGTACTCGACAAGAAGCAATTAGCAAATAAGACTCGACTCCTAGTCCCTCAAGCTAAGGTTAGACCAAACACTTACCTCAATGCCTTGAATACAACTCAAGCCTCAATTATAGCTTTACTCCGCGATTCCACCTCCAATCCACTCGAATCTAGTCACAAGTCACTTAATTACTTTAATAAACGCTAAATGAATCAATTTGAATGCATAAAAATGAATTTCCCAAAGTTTTTCCCAGAAATTCCAAAATTGCCCCCGGGCCCACGTGGTCAAAACCTGAGGTTCGAACCAAAACCCGGTTACCCATTCCCCCCACGAACTCAAATATGCAATTTGTTTTAAAATCGGACCCCAAATTGAGGTCCAAATCCCCAATTTATAGAAAACCTAGGTTCTACCCAAAACCCCCAATTTCTCCCATGAAAATCATTGATTTTAAATTGAAAATATGTTAAATAATGTTAATGATTGAAAGAGTTAAGTAGAAATCGACTTACAAATGATTTGGGATGAAACTTGTTCTTGAAAAATCGCCTAAGGAGTTATATTTTGAAAGTGGGGTGAAAAATGACTTGAAATTCGTCTAAGTATGAAAAATGCAGGTTGCAGATGAGGGAAATGCGAACTGGGGTTCGTAATTGCGAACCCCGACCTGCTACTTTGGGAATTGCGAACAAAAGTTTGCATTTGCGAACCATTGGCCTATTTGGGGACTTCGCATTTGTGAACAAAAGTGTCGCATTTGCGAAAGCGCCAGCTTTCGCATTTGCGATGCTATGATCGCATTTGCGATCCCTGTGCAATGTGAGATTCTTCGCATTTGCGAAGGATTCTTCGCATTTGCGAGCCAGGCTTCGCAAATGCGAAGCCTGCAGGTCAGATCATACCAGCAATTTCTAAGTTCAAAAATGCACTCCGTGGCCTATCCAAAACTCACCCGAGCCCTCGTGGCTCCAAATCAAATATACACACAACCTCAAAAATATCCTACAGACTTACTCGTGCGATCAAATCGCCAAAATAACATCAAAAACAACGGATCAAGCCTCAAAACTCATGATTTCTTCCAAATTTTCATAAAACATCAATTTTCCAATTTAAGTCCGAAACACGTCAAACGACGTCCGATTTCAACCAAACTTTACAGAAAGCGCTTAAACCACATATAAGACTTGTACCCGGTGCCGGAACCAAAATACGGGCCCGATACCACAGTCTTTTAATCAAATTTCGTTTTCATTTTCCTTAATTATTTCCAAAAAACAATTTCACACAAAAATTCATTTCTCGGGCTTGAGACCTCGGAATTCGATTCCGGGCATACACCCAAGTTCCATATTTCCTACGGACCCTCCGGGACCGTCAAATCATGGATCCGGGTCCGTTTGCCCGAAATGTTGACCGACGTCAAATTTATTCATCTTAATATCAAAATTTAGCATTTTTCTCACAGAATTCATATTTAAACTTTCCGGCTACGCGCCCGGACTGTGCATGAAAATCGAGGCACCCCCAAATGAGGTTTTCAAGGCCTCGGAAGCACGGAATGAATAAGAAAACAGGTGATGACCCTTTGGGTCGTCACATTTTACCTCCTATAGCAAATGTTGATACCTTAAGACAACGGAGTTTGGGGCTGAGCAACTTGAAGATTCTGATATATTTTCAATGTATTTCACTGTATTTCATTGTAATTTATGTATTTTATGTATTCAGATTTATAATTGTATTTGTTGAGTTATATTAGAAGTCTATTATGTTAATTGATTCACCTTCCGTTTAAAAACAACTGAATAGACCATGAATTGCGCTATTTACGTTACTGTATTCACAAATACATTATACAGTCGAATACAATAATTTGTCTAGCTGTAATCCCCTGTTTCACACCGTGAATACAATCGAATACAGTCGAATACAATAATCAATCTGTAATCCCCTGTTTCACGCCGAGAAATGCTAATGTATTCATGAATACAGTAGCTTAAATACATCGAATACACTCTAAAAAACCTAAAAACATAGCTATAGGAAGTAATATAGTAAATGGTAGCTACAACTAGCTAATAACCACTAAAACATAGTGGTTTCTGAAAGTTTCTCAAAAAGGAATATTTACCTCCTATAGTAAAGGTTGATACCTTAAGACAACGGAGTTTGGTGCTGAGCAACTTGAAGATTCTGCTAATATATTTTCAATGTATTTCCATGTATTTCATTGTATTCATTGTCTTTTTTTCATTATATTTCAATGTATGTCGCTATATTCCATGTATTTCCTTGTATTCACTGTCTCGCTGTATTCCATGAATATATTCATATATTTGTTTAATTAATATAATTTATGTATTTTATGTATTCCGATTTATAATTGTGTTTGTTGTGTTAATATTAGGAGTCTATTGTGTTAATTGATTCACTTTCCGTTTAAAAACAGCTGAATAAACCATAAATTGCGCTATTTACGTTACTATATTTACAAATACATATCGTGAATACAATCGAATACAATAATCTGTCTAGCTGTAATCCCCTCTTTCACGCTGTGAATACAGTTGAATACAGTCGGATACAATAATCAGTCTAGCTGTAATCCCCTGTTTCACGGCGAGAAATGCTATTGTATGCATGAATACAATAGCTTAAATACATCGAATACACTCTAAAAATCTGAAAACATAGCTATAGGAAGTAATATAGTAAATGGTAGCTATAACTAGCTAATAACCACTAAAACATAGTGGTTTCTGAGAAGTTTCTCTAAAAAAATACGAGATCAACAATTTGATTTGGCTGAGTTAAATGCTATAGCTTAATTAGTAAAAAGATTTGATTTTATTCCTTAGCTTAATTATAGGAAGATCTCATTCACTAGCTTGATTGTAGCAGTAATCGATTATCGTCTTTCCTAGATTAGCCATAAGCTTTATTGTATAAATGCCATTGCACGTTGATGTAAATACATACTGAAAGACAAGACTTTCTTCTTCTCAAAATCTCATCTTCATACTTGCTCTTTCCTTTTCTTGTGCCTATAATTTCAGCTATTCTGCTCCAATTTTTGTCAACATCAAATACTAGCCGTCTATTTCCTTGGACGAGCAAACCGTCAATGATGTTGTCATTGGATATTTGCCAATTATGGAAAAGAGCTGTTGCTGCCTGCTGCATTTAAAAGATGAAGAAGAATTTGAAAGTACAAGAGGGGGGTGAATTGTTTATTTTTAAACTTAATAGCTATCAGTTGACTAGTTTTACGATTAGTCGACCGGATATAAGAACTTGATACTAGTAAAGACAGAATTTAAGATGCAGAAATTAAATGCAGGAACTAAAGACACCAGAGTTTTTATACTGGTTCGGATTCAATGTGAATCCTAGTCCAGCCCCCTTGGGTTGCAAGGGAGTTCTTTTTCAGTGAATGAGTTTCTTCGAGAGTACAGAGAATGGTGTGATCTACACCGATCGCTTAGTTTCTATTTCACTCATTTCTTTTGATACAATGCCTCACCTGTGTTGTTCTCTCTTTCTTCTCTAGCTTGTTACACAACAGATCTAGCAGAGCTACAATGTTTGTATGTAGTAGAATAAAGAGAGGGTATTTGGTTCGATCGAAGTATATGGCTCAGGGTACAGATACAAGTTTAATACTTTGAGAGATGCTTGGTTTTGGAGAGATTTGCCAACCCAAGAGATTTTATCCTTGGAGAGAAATTAATTCTTTCCAAGAATAAGGTCATACTGCAACGACTATGTTTACAAGAGACTTGAATGATTTTCCATATATGCTTCCCAAGATCTTGCACCTTCCAGATTTGGATACACTCGATTCCTTAAGTATAGGCATGATTGCTTCCATCTTGGTTTTGATTGATTTCTCTAATTCCAGATTTCCTTCCGTGATTCTTTCCATCTCGTAGCTGTACATTCATTGCTTGATCTCTGCTAATCCTAGATTACTTTTCTTAATTTCTTTGATTGATTGCTTTCATCTCGTAGTTAACCATTGATTCCTTAATCATCTCTGATTGATGCTGTCCATGAGTTCCTGCACATAGAATAGATATATATTATTTGCACCATTAAAATCAGATCTAACAATCTTCCCCTTTTTGATGATGACAAAATAATATATATGTATAAACAATAGTTGACTTCCCTGTACTTTACTCCCCCTCAATGTATGCAGTTGATTGCTCTATGATTATAGTTGCTATTGTACTCCCCCTAAATGTATGCAGTTGACTGGTCTAAGGTTGTCGTCGACTTCTACCGCACAGGATCTATGACACCCGTCAGCCAAGATGCTAATGTGCTCTTACCTTTCAGTCGACTGAACTTTGTGTACATGTGCAGGTACATATACTGTGCAAATACATTCTCCCCCTTTTTGGCATCAACAAAGAGGTAGTAGATAGAGCAAATCACGAACTAAACCAAAGTCTATAGCATTATATGCAGCAGAGTTATAGCAAAAAAAGCAACCAGAACAAACCAAAAAAATTGTCCAATGACTGATTTAACAGTCCAAAAACAGCACAGCAAAAAAATTGTCTTAAACATCTACATTAACGACGCACAAAGTAGGTGAGAGTATTGTAGATAGCCTCTTTTAGTTGGTCAAAGCTGGCATTGGCTGAAATGCTCATTCCATCAAACCTGTCATGAACCTCCTTGAATGCTTTGACAGCGTTCTCCCTTACTCTAAGAACAACAACTCTTATCTTGGACACATCAGATCCTGTTTCATTGGAGATGGCATGAATATTACCAACGGTGGACTGAGTGGCCGTGAGGAGATCTTTAATTTCAGAAAGTTGATTGTCAATGACACGAAGTTTTTCAGCAAGGTTAGGATCACTAGGTCTAGGATGAGAGGCAGAAGGTTTGGATTTGGAATCCATTGGAGCATGCTTGACTTCGCCGTCGTGGTTCTTAACCCATGAGCCTTTCACACTCACATACCTCGTACTTGCAAAGGCTCTAGAATTGTAAGATTTTGAAACAGTGATAAAAGGATATGCAGATAGGGAAATTTGGTGAGCTTCCAGGATGTGAGTGATGGCCATACCATAAGTGACTAGTGGGATCTTTTGCACTTCCAATCATAAAGTTGATGACCCAGGAGGATAACTTGACTTTGAGTTTGGTCACAAGACAATACACCAAAAATGTATCTCTTTGAGAGAAGGTGGAGAAAGAACTAGTGCGAGGAAGCAGAGTAGTTGCTACAATATGAGCCAGGCTCGAGTTTCGAAACTAACATCACCGGGCCTAACTGGTTGGGGAGGGATTCAGAAGAACACTCAGCAATACATCGTTTAGCTTGTTCAAAGGAAATTTCAAAATCATCGGCCCAGGTATTTTTGAAAAGCATGGGGAAAGCAGAACACATACACTGAAAAAGTGAATCAAACATGGCACATTCAAGAACAATGCGCTTTCCTAACACTAAAGATTCCAACTTATCAGTTTTACTAGAGAGAAGATTAGCATAAAACATCTTTACTAGGGGTTCATAGACTTTAGGTGGAGGAACAAAGAGGAATTTTGACCACCCTTGATAAATGAAAAGCTCTTTTAACTTATAATTTAGGCTTCCATGTCGTCAAGATCAACTACCCTCCCACGAGCAATGGGCTTGTCCTTCAAAGAAATGAAAAGATCCCTGTTTGGAGAATCACATAATTTCGATCAGATTGTAGGGAGCTAGAAATATCTATCTTGGATTTCTTTGAGTGGAGGAAACATGGGGGTATTCCATAGGTCGTTTTCCTAAAGCTTTTTCTCCTAATATTCGAGAATGATCAGACAAATCGCCCTGCGAAGACGCGAAACCTTAACAAAGGTCAGACCCTAGGTCTACTGGTTCTGAGGGTATAGAAGGGGGAGCGGGTACTTTTTCTAGTGGAGGCAGAAGGGGTTTTGGAGTGTTTGGCCATTGAAGGATTTTGGTTTGGGCAGACCTTCTGAGAAGGGCTTTCTAGATTGTGGAGACGAAGGGGATTGAATAGAGATCTCTGCCTTAAAAGAAGGGATTCTGAACCTTCTGACGGTTGAGTACAGAAAAGAAAAAGGCGTTAGTTGAATAGACGTGATGATTGGCTTTCCATCTTTTAACGTCGCAACTGATGTGAAAGAAGAGAAAAGAGAGGGAAAACGGAGGCGTAATTAATGAAAAAGTAAGAAACAAAATATTAGGCCTATAAAAATAACCTGATTACCATAGGTCCTAAAATTTATTATTAATACAAGTAATGCCAAGTAATTCTCTTAAAGCACAAAACCTATCTTCTAATAAGGGCTTAGTAAAAATGTCTGCTAATTGATTGGTTGTTCCAACAAAAGATATTTCTATGTTTCCTTTAAGGACATGATCTCTAATAAAATGATGCTTGATGTCTATATGCTTTGCTCTAGAATGATGCACACGATTTTTTGAAAGGCAAATAGCACTAGAATTGTCACAGAAAATCTGAATAGGCTTATAGAATAATTCATAGTCACCAAGTTGATGAGACATCCACAGTAGTTGTACACAACATTGTCCAATAGCAATGTATTCAGCCTCAGCTGTGGATAGTGCAATTGATCCTTATTTTTAACTATTCCAAGATATCAAAGCTTTACCAAGCAATTGACATGTTCCACTTATGCTTTTTCTGTCTTCCTTATCACCTGGAAGATCAGCATCTGAAAAACCTTCTAATTTAAAAGTATAGAACGAGGATAACGAGGATACCATAATCCATGAGAAACAGTTCCAATGAGATATCGAATAATTCTTTTTTACTGCAGTCAGGTGAGACTCCTTAGGAGCTGACTGAAACCTGGCACATTTACAAACGCTGAAGATAATATCTGGTCGACTAGCAGTTAGATAAAGAAGTGAACCGATCATTCCACGACACTTAGTTTCATCAACAGATTTTCTCTGTTCATCTTTATCGAAACTTGTTGTTGCGACCAAAATACTCACGCAAGTGTACGCGATCGACAAGTAATATAGTGATAAAATAGAGTATCGTTCCCACGAGGAATTATGATCAACTTATTGACTGATGTGAACTCAAACAATTATCAATTCAAGCTAAATTATCACAAAATACATAAAGAACCGATTTACAATTTACTTAGTAATTAAACAATAATTCAACACAAAATTACTATGACAATTATACAATTTTCTTTTAACAATTTATATAAAAGATATTCCAGGGTCATGGGCTTGCTAGAGATCATACTACTTTCTTAACTTAAGATTGATTTATTGAATTATCTGGGTTATTGATTATAGGTTTAATAATACCCATATGAATCTGTCGAATTCTTATGCGTCTATTCAAGTTAAATTAATATCTATATGTCTATGGTATTAATATTAACGAAAATGCATTTACAAATCCTATTTTTCAACCAAACAAGGCAATTAAGTATATGTCTATCTTAATTGCAAATCTTTCACCGATGCCCAGGATTCATATCTTGTTCTATTTGATCCTATTTGCAATCAAGAATTTCCTTTTTCAATTTTAATTCAAGATTCATAAATAGTATTTCACTGTTAGCTACGCAGTAAAATAATTAAAAGCAAAATCAAATAAACAACCCATAACAATAAATTCAAGATCTTCAATCTAAGCTTCAAATAACAAGATCATCTAACACCCATGACCCCAGAATATTTGAGTTTTTAGCTACACATATTTATACAAATATCAACAATGAAAGTCTTAAACATAATATAACAAAAACTAGGAGAAAGTTTTTGAAGAACTCTTTGAATCCTTGCTCCAAGTTGATGTTACTCTTGATTTTCTTCTCTCTAAGATGAGTCTCATCCTCCTTCTTCTCTCTAAGATGAGTCTCCTCCTCCTTCTCTCTCCAAAAATCAGATGATCGATCATTGGGCTAGCTTGTCCTTTTATGGTTTAAGTGAAGTTAACCCTAGACTTCCAAGTTTACCCCTAAGAATTTTCTTTCCGGAACTGGGACTAGCGCGACCGCACTAGTGGGCTAACATTCTGCCTCAGTCATCTGGACTAGCGCTGGAGCGCTAGTCCAGGCCTTTATTTCCTTGATTCTTTTTCTCGTTTTCGCGCGTACTCAGCTTCTCGGGGTTCATCTTGCTCCAATGTATCTCCAATCACAACTTTAAGACCTCATACAAGCTCCTCATCCTGCAACATGTGAAATTCCGAATTAGAGCCCATTTTTCATCATTTTAACTATATTATGACATTGAAACACAATCAAGCTGGGGCATAAACAATCGCCAAATTACATAAATCTAGCCTATTATCAACACCCACACTTAAACTCTTGCTCGTCCTCGAGCAATTGGACAACCTAATAAACCCCCAACTATGTACAAAGTTCAATCATAGAGGAGCACCTCAACTTTTATCCTCACACTATTCTCTTAACCACGATCAATACCGGCACACAAGCATGAACATACAAAAATTCACATTCTTCCCGTTTAAGCATACCCAAGTAGAATAATTCAATTCAATAAATTCCAACAACCTATTTGTCATCACCCAATCTCAACACTCGACTTGCAACCACTAAGTACCCTTAATTCATGCACTCACCCAACAAGAAAGTTAACAACATTACCAATCATTTATGAGATCATGTGCCCTCACCAACAAGCAAAAGAGTGAGTATACATTGGTCCACACATTCAAATATACTTTTGAATATAGATTAAGGACATCACATAATTGAACAAAATTCACTCACTCTCACAAAGAATTCATATGCATCCCGTGGTCGTACCATAGCTTGCCCTTAGTGTATATCTCTACTAATTTAAGCTAGCCAAATCTAGGATCAATTAGGACTTTTGGGTTGTAATGCAGGCTAAGGGATGGGTATGATACATTTAGGAATAGTGGCTAACCCTCCTATGCACTTTTAGTATGCTATATTTACAATTCAAGCACATACTCTTCTCAGCCAAACTTGCCATATACCACATAGCCCTCTTTTCAATTAAGCACTTCTCTCTTTTCACTAGCACAAATCAATAAGAATTGGAGGTGCTTATTTTTCTACATTATTTGAACTATCATATGCTTCGAGCTGTATTATTATTATTATTTTTTTTTTCGAATCAAATTTATTTTCAATATGGTTTAACACACGCTCCATACAATAAAGTTCATCAGCTAGTGACCATTAAATTCAACTTTAGTGCACCAACGGGCCTTTTCATGGTTCCACTCAAAAGCCACTCCTCAATCTCTAACCTTACTTCTTTTAGCGACTAAGTGCCTTAGGAGGTAAGGTTCAATCAATATCAAATTAAGAACAAAATAGGGGTATGGTTGTAATGTGGGTGCCAAAAGAAAGGTCTATATGCTCAAAGCGCTAGCAACGGAAAATTTTATTTTTATGTGACAGGAACATCTGTGATCAAGCAAGAAAATTCCTACGTCATCTCCTAGATTAGCACAACATACAATTTCGCTTCAATTAACACACTGGGCAAGTTCTAGACTACACAAGATAGCATAGAAAATCACTAATCCTCACACACACGTTGCACATGACTCAATCAAGACGGTTCTGTTCTACTCTCAAGTCAAGCAAGCACAATTAAATGAGAAAATTAAGCAGCATTGCATTATGCGGCCTACAAGTCACACAGCTGAGAATAGGCGTCACAAAATAGGCTATTTACTTTACTTAGGCTTTACAATTCAAACCAAATACACGGGAAAACAGAATGTATGTCATAGCCTAATGTGTCAGCATCAACCATGTCAATGAGTATTTCAGACGACTCAGTTTCTTTTTAAACTACTCCTAAAAAGAAATTAAAGTGCCCGATTCGAGCTACATCCTTGGAAAAGAACCGGTGCCTAAAGAAAAACCAAGGAGGAGTTACTATATTACCAAAAAATAAAACAGACAATTATTGTAATTACATACAATACAATGAAGTATCCCCACCCCACACTTAAAATGAAGTCATGTCCCCATGGCTTATAAATTGAAGGATCGGTGAGGTAGAGGAACTTCCCTGAAGCCTCACTCCTGGTCGGAGACGGTGTCTGGGTTCACATGGCATGCATGACCCAGAGCTCTCAGCCACAAAAATTTCTTCTCCGACTTTACCTGCCAGTCAGCCACCGCGTCCACACGCGTACCCAAATCATTCATGGAGGAGCATAACCTGGCCACCTCTTGCTCCAAAGCGGTGAAACGTGACATTCTAGCAGTTCCAGAAGATGATGCTGCCCCGGACAGTGCTGCAACTGCTGCACTAGGCTCATGGGACTGTGTTTCGGTCCCCACGTTCACCTGCTCCGCCTCCTCTTCCTCCGAGTCATCTGAGCCACTCCTATCCTCTCCACCTGCTATCGCGGGCTCCTTGCCCGTGGTGACCTTGTCGGCCGAAACTTGTGGCCTTTTGGTACTAGCCTATCCATACGGAGATTCTCGGGCACCCGAGCTTGCCTGTAAACCCGAGTCACTAAAGAAGGGAAAAAAACCCATACCTTTTTACTGGGCAGCGGACGAACATTTCGTCGTGCATCACCTTGGCGACATCAAAGTTGTGACCATTAATGAAACACCAAATCAAAGAAGCTCGGGGTCCATTTACCTCAGTAGTGTTGGAGGACGGAATCGGACGACTGTTATTCAAATATAACCAGCACTTTGCTTCAAAGGTCAGTGCCGAGGAGTGAAATATCTCACCGTATTGCATCCAGACGACCTCTTTCCCGGGTACACAGATCGTATCAAAGAATCGCTCCCAATTTGCGTCTGTTGGGTTACGACCGTAGTCATAAAAGTCATCATAATCAGGCAGAGGAGGGGGCAACTAGTACGCTATCCGTATCGCCTCGACAGAGGCATTCACCGCCTTTCGGCGCACTGTGACAATGCCATTTTCATGCTCCGGTACATTAGCGTAAAACTCTCTCACGACCATTACATTTCCCTCCCCTGGTGCGTTAATGAAGGTTTATAACCCTCGCCTCACCAATTCAGTGTACATGTGAGGGCAATGCTGCTGGACAGAACCGATGTCAATACCCCTCTCTGGAATTGGCTTTTTAGGTGCCTTCTCCGCAAAGCGGTCTTGAGCATTTGCGGAGACAAATTTGTTACTATCAAAAGGGCATGCAGGGGCTGCCCCTTATGTTCTGGATGAGCCAGCTTGGCTGCTTGAAGACGGACCTGTGCTGCGGCATTTTCGAGACGGGACCATGATACCTAAAAAACGTGATCACATTAGCACAGCCCAACACAAAAGTGTGACGCACTGCAGTTACTCAGACTTCACGCGCATAAGTGGTCACAATGACATAGCTACAGTCATTGAGGCCTTTCCACAAACACCTTGTGGGCATTAGGCTTTCACAATCCCTTGTAAGCAATTTAGAATATCAAACCACCACACAATCTCCCAAAAATTACAAATCTAGTGGAACAACACCCCACACTTACCACCCACAAACACCACAACATATGTTACAAAGTTTTCCACACAAAAACAAAAAAAAACTACTACTACAAGGCATTATAACACAAATAAAATTCTAAAAAATAAAAGAAAGAAATATAAAAACTAGGGCTCATACCTGTAGTGTTAGAAGGTGGGGAGTAGACCTTGAATGTATGAAAGAATGTGGGTAAACCTTGGGGAGAAAATTGCCTATGAGTGGGAGGTGTTTTTAGTTTTTTTTTTTTTTTTGAATATTTTTTGAGAAGGGGGGTTTGGGGGTGGTCGAAATTGGGGGATAGAAGAAGAGGGATTGGGGGATATTAGATAGCGAACAGAAGGAGAAGTAGATGGGGGAGGGGTATTTGAGACCAAATAAACAAAACAAAATAAATTTTTTATTTTTAAAAAACAAACCAACCCATCAGATTTTTGGAGCGGGACTAGCGCGGTCAGTAGCGCGCGCGCTAGTCCAGGCAAAATGTTATCACTTTAGCGCGGCCACTAGCGCAGCCACTAGCGCGATCGCGCTAGTAACACGGCCATTAGCGCGTGCTGTAGCGCGATCGTGCTAAAATTTGTGAGACCAGACAGTATGTCACCCAATTAGCGCGGCCTGTAGCGCGCTAGCGCTACTGGGTGATTTTTTTCCACATGTTTTTCACCTGTTCTTACCACTGTTGATAGCCTTATCGCCTGCCCTTTTTTTTTCACCTGCATTGGTTAGCATGTTGTAAACTCTCACAATTAGCAACTACAACTATCGTTGGGTTGCTTCCAACCAGCGCCTGATTTAACGTCGCGGCACGACGTTATACTTCATCACACATCAATTAAATCTACCTAGGTCTTGTGACGTTTAATATCACCACCCCAATAGTGTTTTACCCGCTGCCCATTCTCCAAGAATGTACCACTTGAGTTTATGTCCCTCAATTCAACAGTTCCATGAGGAGTCACACTTACCACAACAAACGGGCCTGCCCAACGGGACTTAAGCTTTCCAAAAAAAATTTTTAGCCTTGAATTAAATAAGAGAACTTCTTGACCTGGCCCAAACTCACGATGTTGGATGTGCTTGTCATGCCACCTCTTGGTCTTTTCTTTATATAGCTTGGCATTTTCATAAGCATGCAACCTAAACTCATCAAGTTCATTGAGTTGTAGCAGCCTTCTTTCACCGGCCAAGTCCATATCCATATTTAACTTTTTGATTGCCCAATAAACTTTGTGTTCTAGCTCAACAGGTAAATGACATGCTTTTCCATAGACTAACATGTATGGAGAAGTACCTATTGGAGTCTTGTATGCTGCTCGGTAAGCCCACAATGCATCTTCTAATTTAGCGGACCAATCCTTCCTATTTGCACTCACTGTTTTCTCCAAAATCTGTTTTATCTCTCTGTTGGACACTTCAACTTGACCACTCGTTTGAGGGTGATATGCAGTAGCAACCTTGTGTCTTACCCCATATTTGTACAAAACATTTTTTAGAAATTTATTACAAAAGTGCGTTCCTCCATCACTTATCAACACCCTTGGAGTTCCAAAGCGTGTGAAAATGTATTTTTTTACAAAACTTACCACCACCTTTGCATCATTAGAAGGAAGAGCAATGGCCTCAACCCACTTAGACACATAATCAACTGCAACCAAAATATATCTGTGACCATTAGAGTATGGAAATGGCCCCATGAAATCAATTCCCCACACATCAAAAAGCTCTACTACCAAAATATTTTGCAACGACATCTCGTTCCTCTTTGTGATTGTACCTTTTCTTTGACACCTGTCACAGTTTTTAACAAAAGCATGTGCATCTATAAATAATTTTGGCCAGTAAAAACCTGATTGTAAAACCTTTTGTGCTATTCTGTCTCCACCATGATGACCTCCATAAAGAGAAGCATGACAATCATGCAATATTGCATTCATCTCCTCCTCAGGGACACACCTTCCTACCAATTGATCTGCGCATTGCTTGTATAGAAAAGGCTCATCCCAAATGTAAAATCTCACATCATGTAGAAATCTCCTTCTATGATCAGCAGTGAATTCTGGTGGAGTCACCCCACTTGCTATGAAATTTACATAATCAGCATACCATGGGGTTTCATCCGAGGTGATGGCTAGTAACTGCTCATCAGGAAATGTTTCTTTGATAGTTTCTCCTTCAGTGATGTGGCCTCGATTTTCCAACCTGGACAAGTGATCTGCAACCTGGTTCTCTATCCCTTTTCGATCTCGAATCTCCAAATCAAATTCCTGCAAAAGAAGAATCCATCGGATTAACCTTGGTTTGGCATCTTTCTTTGCAAACAAATACCTGATAGCTGAATGATCTGTGTAGACTATGACTTTGGTTCCTACTAGATAGGACCTGAACTTATCAAATGCCCATACTACTGCAAGTAACTCTTTTTCAGTAACAGTGTAATTCATTTGGGTTGGATTGAGAGTTCTACTCGCGTAATGAATGGAGTAAAAGATTTTCTCCTTCCGTTGCCCCAAAACAGCTCCAATGGCTATGTCACTTGCGTCACACATCAACTCAAATGGAAGTTTCCAATCCGGAGCAATGATAACTGGTGCAGTAACTAATCTTCTTTTCAGCTCATCAAATGCTTTCAGACAAGCATCATCAAACTTGAAGGATGTATCTTTCTCAAGAAGCCTGCACAAAGGAGATGAAATTTTTGAAAAATCTTTAATGAAATGACGATAAAAACCTGCATGACCCAAGAAACTGCGAATGCCTCTAACTAATGTTGGTGGAGGTAATTTTTCAATTGCTTCCACCTTTGCTTTATCTACTTGCAAGCCATTCTTGGACACTTTGTGCCCTAAGACAATACCTTCTCTTACCATGAAATGGTATTTTTCCCAATTCAGTACCAAATTTGTTTCTTCACACCTAGCAAGTACCTTGTCAAGATTCATTAAACATTTATCAAAAGAACATCCAAATACAAAAAAATCATCCATAAATACTTCCACAAATCTTTCAACCATATCAGTAAAAATAGCCATTATACATCTTTGAAAAGTCGCAGGTGCATTACAGAGACCAAATGGCATTCTTTTAAATGCATATGTCCCATAGGGACATGTAAATGTGGTCTTCTCTTGGTCCTCTGGGGCTATAACAATTTGATTATATCCTGAGTAGCCATCCAAGAAACAGTAGTATTCTTGTCCAGCTAATCTATCAAGCATTTGGTCAATAAAGGGAAGAGGAAAATGATCTTTTCGGGTGGTATTATTCAATTTTCTATAATCTATGCAAATTCTCCACCCAGTAACAGTTCGCATGGGAATGAGATCATTGTTTTCATTTTTCACTACTGTCAATCCTCCTTTCTTTGGAACACATTGGACTGGACTTACCCATTTGCTCTCAGAGATTGGAAATACAATACCTGCATCAAGACATTTAATCACTTCTTTTCTTACCATTTCTTTCATGTTAGGATTTATGCGGCGGCGTTGTTCTATGCTCGGTTTGTGTCCTTCCTCCGTGAGAATTTTATGCATGCAAAAAGCTGGACTAATACCTCTTATGTCAGACATTGTCCACCCAATAGCTCTTTTATGCTCCCGTAGTACTCTCAATAATTTTTCTTCCTGCAATTTAGACAATTTAGAAGAAATAATAACAGGTAATGTATCAGAACTACCCAAATAAGCATAATGAAGGTGAGAAGGTAAAGGCTTTAGTTCCAACTTTGGAGCTTCTTCAATTGATGGTTTCAGAGGAGGGTTATTTGACCTGTTCAAAGGTTCAAAGGGATTTAAACCTTTCAGATATTCACATGATGCATTCAAAATATGCTTCATTTCTTCAACCTCATCATTAATCTCCAGACTATCAAACAATACAATTGCCTTCTCTAAAGAATCTTTCAAATATATGCTTGGGGCAATAAGTTGCTCATCCATCTCCATGACAGATATCATAGATAATTCTTCATAATAACGAGGAAGTTGAATTGCCTTGTATACATTAAAAACAACTTCCTCATTGTCAACTCTCATGATCATTTTTCCTTATCTTACTTTAATTATAGCATCACCTGTAGCCAAGAGAGGTCTTCCCAAAATAATAGGAACTTTTTCATCAGCTTCAAAATCCAGGAAAATAAAATCAGCCGGGAAAATAAATTTCCCAATTTTCAGCAGCACACCTTCAATTACTCCTTCCGGATAAGCTATGGGCCTGTCTGCTAGTTGCAATATCACAGTGGTGGGTTTTGGAGCTCCCAAACCCAATTGTTTGTATAAAGACAAAGGCATCATATTTATGCTTGCTCCCAAATCACAAAGTGCATGGCCTACATCAACATTACCTATTCTCACAGGGATAGTAAAGCTGCCAGGATCCTTAAGCTTTTGAGGAAGCTTATTTTGGACCCTTGAAGTGCACTCTTCAGTAAGTGCAACTATTTTAAATTCAGTCAATCTTCTCTTGTTAGCCACAATATCTTTTATGTACTTGGCATACTTTGGAATTTCTCGAATCGCATCTACCAACGGAATATTCAATTGAATCTGACTTAACATAGTGAGAAATTTGTTGAACATGCGATCATCATTCTTTTTCTACAATCTTTGTGGAAAAGGTGATGATGGCCTTGGAACATTTACAGGGGATGAAATTATATCATCTTTCTTTGCTTCCTGTGTTGCTTTGGGAATTAATTCACCCTCCGGTATTTGTTTGTTTTTTTCTTCTTTGGAACTTCTTCTAATTCCCTTCCAATTCTAAGTGTAATTGCACTTACTTGAGGATTTTTTTCTGTATCACTTGGAAGAGCACCTGCAGGTCTAGTATTTTGATTTGCAGGTAGCTGTCCCATTTGCCTTTCAAGATTTCTAAAGTCAGTTCTAAGTTGTTGATTGTCATGCAGTAATTTTTTCAACAAATCATTTGTACTTTCTTCCACTTGTTGGGGTGGCCTTAGAGGTTGGTTGAAATTTCCTTGGGGTCTATATTGATTCTGATTTGATTGATTTCCACTCCAAGAGAAATTAGGATGATTCCTCCAATTTGGATTGTAAGTGTTCCCGTATTGTGCCTGTTGGTTCATCGGACCTCTGCTTTGTTGCCCCACATAATAAATAGATTCAGGATTTGTGGGGCACATATCACTTGTGTGATTGTCACCACACATTTCACAACAAATAGACATTTTTTGAACATGATGCATTTGTTGTGTCTGTCCCATTGCCATTCTAGTCATTCGATTTGCCAATTTTGCTATATCTGCTCTCATGGCGGAAAGGTCATCAAGTTCAAGTACCCCTGCTTTATGTTTCATTGCTCTCCTTGTTTCTCCCTCACCTTGCCAATTATGATCATTAGCAGTGAAGTTCTTAGCAGAAGTTGTATTTCACTATATGGTCTCGCCATGCAACTACCTCCACAAGCTAAATCAAGATTCATCTTTGAAGTCTCATCTAATCCATCAACAAAAGTATGGCACAATGCTTCATCAGTCTGACAATAATGTGGATAGTCTCGGAGTAGTTTATTGTTTCTTTCCCAAGCTTGGCGAAGAGTCTCACCATCCCGTTGTTGAAAGCCAAGAATCTGGCTCCGCAAAGACTTTGTCTTTTTAGTGGGGAAAAACTTGATTAAAAATTTCTTTGCTAAATCATCCCAAGTATGGATTGAATTAGCAGGCTCCTTTTGCAACCATTCTTTAGCTTGCCCCAACAATGAAAAAGGAAACAATGTCAGCCTGACATAGTCCTTGGAAACATTTGGATAGTTGTAAGTATCCATTATTTCCAAAAAATTCTGAATGTGCCTCTGTGGGTCTTCATGAGATAGACCTACATACTGCCCCATGGATTGAATCAGCTGCACCATGTACTGTTTAAGCTCAAAGTGACCAGTGATATCAGGCTTCACAATAGCCTGAGTCATATTAGCAAGGTTTGGCCTTGCAGCTTCTATCACCGGACGCTCTTGGTTACCTGCCATCACTGTTGGCTGTGGTTGAACTAGAATGTCCAACTCTCTTTATGTTTTGTATCTAGATTCCAACTCCTTCCTCGCTCTATGAAGTGTTCTTTCAATTTTAGGATCAAGAGGAAAGAGATTGTTGGTGCTTCCACTCTTCCGCATTCAAGAGAAGAGCCTGCGCAACACAAACAAAGTAAACTGAAGATTCAGGTTTTAAACAAATAGCTAATAAAATCATAAATCAGTCAAGTAGCTAATTTCTAATTCCCCGGCAACGGCGCCAAAAACTTGTTGCGACCAAAACACTCACGCAAGTGTGCGCGATCGACAAGTAATATAGTGATAAAATAGAGTATCGTTCCCACGAGGAATTATGATCAACTTATTGACTGATGTAAACTCAAACAATTATCAATTCAAGCTAAATTATCACAAAATACATAAAGAACCGATTTACAATTTACTTAGTAATTAAACAATAATTCAACACAAAATTACTACGACAATTATACAATTTTCTTTTAACAATTTATATAAAAGATATTCCAGGGTCATGGGCTTGCTAGAGATCATACTACTTTCTTAACTTAAGATTGATTTATTGAATTATCTGGGTTATTGATTATAGGTTTAATAATACCCATATGAATCTGTCGAATTCTTATGCGTCTATTCAAGTTAAATTAATATCTATATGTCTATGGTATTAATATTAACGAAAATGCATTTACAAATCCTATTTTTCAACCAAACAAGGCAATTAAGTATATGTCTATCTTAATTGCAAATCTTTCACCGATGCCCAGGATTCATATCTTGTTCTATTTGATCCTATTTACAATCAAGAATTTCCTTTTTCAATTTTAATTCAAGATTCATAAATAGTATTTCACTGTTAGCTACGCAGTAAAATAATTAAAAGCAAAATCAAATAAACAACCCATAACAATAAATTCAAGATCTTCAATCTAAGCTTCAAATAACAAGATCATCTAACACCCATGACCCCAGAATATTTGAGTTTTTACTTAACAACATATTTTTACAAAATATGAACAATGAAAGTCTTAAAAGCATAATATAACAAAAACTAAGGAGGAAAAGTTTTTGAAGAACTCCTTGAATCCTTGCTCCAAGTTGATGTTACTCTTGATTTTCTTCTCTCTAAGATGAGTCTCCTCCTCCTTCTTCTCTCTAAGATGAGTCTCCTCCTCCTTCTCTCTCCAATAATTAGATGATCAATCATTGGGCTAGCTTGTCCTTTTATGGTTTAAGTGACGTTACCCTCAGACTTCCAAGTTTACCCCTAAGAATTTTCTTTCCGGAACTGGGACTAGCGCGGCCGCGCTAATGGCCGCGCTAGTGGGCTAACATTCTGCCTCAGTCATCTCGACTAGCGCGGGTGCGCTAGTGGACGCGCTAGTCCAGGCCTTTATTTGGACGCGCTAGTCCAGGCCTTTATTTGGACGCGCTAGTCCAGGCCTTTATTTCCTTGATTCTTTTTCTCGTTTTCGCGCGTACTCAGCTCCTCGGGGTTCTTCTTGCTCCAATGTATCTCCAATCACAATTTTAAGACCTCATACAAGCTCCTCATCCTGCAACATGTGAAATTCCGAATTAGAGCCCATTTTTCATCATTTTAACTACATTATGACATTGAAACATAATCAAGCTGGGGCATAAACAATCGCCAAATTACATAAATCTAGCCTATTATCACTTGTTGAGAGACTCATTGGTGTGCCAATAGCTTTGGCATTGCTCATACCGAATTTTTGGATCAACTCCTTTGTGTATTTAGTTTGACATATGAATGTCCCTTCTTCAGATTGTTGAATTTGGAGACCGAGGAAGAACGTCCGTTCTCCCATCATGCTCATTTCGAACTCACTTTGCATAAGATTTGAAAATTCCTTGCACATCAG
The DNA here is from genome assembly GCF_001879085.1 of Nicotiana attenuata. NCBI lineage: Eukaryota > Viridiplantae > Streptophyta > Magnoliopsida > Solanales > Solanaceae > Nicotiana > Nicotiana attenuata. The sequence goes on from NW_017671785.1 coordinate 36,375, forward strand.
AGGATTAGTACTGCCAAATATAATATCATCAACATAAATTTGAATAATGAGATTATCTTCTGATGATCTTTTAATAAACAGTCTAGTATCTACTTTACCTCTTGTAAACCCATGCTCAAAAAGAAAATAACGTAATCTTTTGTACCATGCTCGTGGAGCTTGCTTCAGCCTGTATAGTGCTTTAGTTAGCTTATACACATGATACGGAAACTTTGAGTCTACAAACCCAGGGGGTTGCTTCACATATAATTCCTCTTCAATGAAACCATTTAAAAGGGCACTTTTAACATCCATCTGAAATAACTTGAAGCCTTTAAAGGATGCATATGCCAAAAGGATTCGTATAGATTCCATTCGAGCAATTGGGGCAAAGGTTTCTTCATAGTCGACTCCTTCTTGTTGTGAATATCCTTGAGCAACTTATCTGGCTTTGTTTCTTACAACTTTTCCATCCTCAGTAAGCTTATTTATGAAGACCCACTTTGTTCCTATCACATTAGGAGAAATCTGAAGTTGGCTGAACCTGGCATAACCACACCTGCGTGTATGGGACCGCAGGTGCGACACACAGAAGCATTGGAGGACCGCAGGTGCGGTCTGAGGCGATTTGGGGTTGATCGCAGATGCGGCCCAGTTACCGCAGAAACAACACCGCATCTGCGGACAAGAGGTCGTAGGTGCGGAAGATGGACTTTAATGAAAATTCATAGGTGCGGTCCGTTGGTTGCAGAAGCGGGACCGCAGGTGCGGTCCCATGGCCGTAGAAGCGGATTCGCTAGTCAGAAAAAGGGCAGAATCGAGGGTTAGAACTCAAACCTTGGAAATTGACTTGGGAGCTCGGGGATTGGAGACTTTTGGAGAGATTTTCACCTGGATGTTTTGGGTAAGTAATCTTACTCGGTTTTGATTAATTTCCATGAATCTATGCTTAATTCCATCATTTAAATTCGAATTTGGGGTGGAATTTCAGATATTTTCCTAATTTTGCGTATTAGCTTCGAATTAATTAGTTTGATTAGTTACTTGAAGTTATATTTACGTTATGCAATTACTTTGAATAGATTTGGGTCATTTGGAGTCGGATACTTGTGGCAAAAACGTGGTATCGAGTTGATTGAGCTAGATCGAGGTAAGCGGCTTGCCTAACCTTGTGTGGGGGAACTCACCTTTGGATTTGGTACTGTGATATATGGAGTGCCTTGTACGTGAGGTGACGAGTGCGTACATGTGCTGATTGTTGAAAATCCGGTTTTCATTAAGTTATTATAATTGTGTATGTTGATACCCAATTTTCCCAAAATAATTTTTAAATGCATATATGTCTTCAAAATCATGCATTAGCATCAATTGGTATTTTTTTCCATAATTTCTACACTTTTTATTAATTCGCCCAGTATTTTATTTTTAATAAATAATTACAAAATCGCGTCACAAATGAGTTCAAAAATATTTCTCGATTTAATTTACTATTTATGGTCCTACTAAGTCCAAATTATTTCATAAATAGCCAAATTGGAATATTTTGGCTATAATTGTAATGATTTTGCAATTATAGCCCATGCGTATGATTCTTGCATTATTTAAAACATTTCTATGTATAAAATTCATTTTTATATTTAGTAATTATTTTACAAATTATTTTAATTAATTTATTTGGGGCATTTAACAAGTGACCTTATTTAATTTCAATTCTAGCTTAATTAACTAGCCCAAATACCCTTATAAATCAGCCCAGTAAACCCAAGTCCAAACCACGTACCTACCTGACCAAAATTTTGTGGAATCCTAGCTGTTGATCGTTATGATTAACGGCCCAGATTATTCCTACCATAATTAAACCAAAAGAACCCCCAAACCTCTCATTCTCTCTTCTCACCCCGTCGTTACCCCTTCCCCTTCTCTCTCAGATGCTCTCTAATTCTAACCCTAACTCTCCATCGTCGTCACTCATCCACCGCTGTCCATGGTGGTTTCTCACCACCCCCAGGCCCCTAATGGCATCTCCTATGCTGGGTACCGCCGTCTCTAAGGTCCTCGAGGGACCAGGGTCAGTCGGCTTACACCTTTGGCTCTTTCTTACTTGTTTCAGGCCATTCTGGTTTCTTCCTATTTCGCCTTCAACCTATGGATTTCTAAGCCTATGTTTTCATCTCTGTGTTATTTTCTTAAAAACCCTAAATTCGTCATTTGAACTTCTCGGATCTGTACATGATCTGAGATGGGTTGAACATATTTCACATGATTTTTGTGAAAATCTTCTGATTTTCGAGTGGCTTTTCACTTTCCTAAAATAGGGTTTCCGGAAAATATTTTTCCTCAAAAAGTTTTCTGGTTTTAAATGTTTCATCTTCCATTCTTATGTGTTTTTGACTGATTATGTTGAGTTTGCCTCAACCCTAACTAGTTTATGCTAAAACCCCAATTTTTTGACATTTTTGTTTGGATTCTGAGCTTGTCCGTGTTACTTGATACATGATTTTATTCTGTGCTTTGATTCGCACGGTTTCTCCTTCGTTTAATTTGAATGTTTTGTGATTTTACCCTAATGTGCCTCTATAAGGTTCCTGGTTCGAGTTCTTGACTGACTCTATGTGTCTATATTCATTCTGTTTATTTATTCATGGAAAACCTATATTTTTTCTCCTTAAATCAGTGTGTTTTGAATTCTTGATTCACTGATTTGTTTTGTTAAAACTTATATGATGATCCTTGATTATTCCTTTATTTGCAACCTTATTTAGTTTCTTGCCTTACTTGAGTTAACTCTGATACTTGTTGATTTTTACTAATTGTTTTCTTAATTGAACTCCTGTTTATTTACCCCAAATTGCTTACTCCGTACCTAAGTCTTACTTGATTTCTTTCCTTAAATATCTGTTCTTCTCTTTACCGTTGATTGATTACCCCTTGATTAGGGAAGACTTTACTGATTTTACGTATGACTGATTATGTAAATTTTCCTAATTGCTACATAATTGATTCTTTACCTTATTGTGTTTAACTCTTGACACAGGTATGTCCTGATTCAGTTTCAAATTCCAAAACTCTATGTGTTTCATTGTTGTTCTAGTTCATTAGTTATGACTCCCAATGCGATTTCTTGTTTACCATCATGTTGTTTAATATGTAACTGCATATCTAAATTACACTACCTGATTACTGTTTCACCTAGCATGTCTGAATTTGGTCTCTGTTAAACCTGTGATTAGTATGTCTAGTTCTTCCTACTGCTTTATCCAGCATGTTTCAATATGCTTGTTAGGTATGCCAACATGTTTGAACTAGGAATACTCATGATGTTTGCCTAATATGTTCGCTTAGGTTCTTTCTTAATCTGCTTTGCTAAGTTGTCTAGTATCTCAAAGTAACTTTGACTGTGTGCCAACTTGTCCAGTGTTAATATGTTTTTTTTCTACATGGATGTTTATGATATTTGCTCTATGTCTCTTCCACCCATTCTTATGACTAATTTCTTAATCCTATAAAACTCTTGAAAACTTTTGTGCATCATGTTGTTTATGTGTTGCTACCATACACTAATGTGTATTCTATGTGTCCTCAATCCCCCACTATCCCTGTGTGAAATTTGTGTTGAATGGTGCTAAACTTGTTTGTCCTATAACCAATCAGGCTGCTTGCTGATTTTTCAAAACTGTTTATCTGGTTCTCAAACTGTTTTACTCCTAATTAAGTTCTTATTTTTCAGAAAAACCTCTTTACTTAAAGAGTCATTTTGGTACTATTTTCTTGTCAAAAATTTTCAAAACTATTTCAAGCACTCTCACTCTACTCTTAAGACCCTAGGTTCTGCCCCTCCGGTGTGTGTACTTCCTTAGGATCCTCTTGAGATCTCTTTGAACTCTGGCACACTGGGGTTGGCTATTTCACATTGCACTTACTCAATCCTTATTGTGAAAAGTCTGGGTGTGAGCATTCCCCGGGATCCTTGGGGTCCTTAGGGAAATATGACACACCTGAACATGAAATTGGCTATGAAATCCTTTGCATTTGAGACTACTGAAGCCCTGGCATTACCAGGATTTGCTTCGGGCCTACTTTAGGATCCCTATAGTTTAATTTATATTTTATTTATGTAATTTATTCGATCATTGGTCTGTAATAATTAATTGTAAATATATATTGGGGTGGCTAGTAAAAAAGGAGGGTGGTTATATGATATTGTTGGTAATCCTGGGTAGAAAACATGTTATAGGTTTTATATTCTATGAATCTGCATTAGAAGCCATGTCTTAGGATTGATATGCTCATTTACATTCAAACCATGTCAACCCTGCATTAGATATCCTATTTTAGGGCTTCACGCTTATTACTTCAGCACGCTTTACATCACTATTCAATGATTCAATCTCGCGTAAATAATTCCACTTAGAAATCTTGCTACTCGGTTAATAATCTCGCCTTAATAAACTGTCATCCTTGTATGCATTAGATACCATGTTATTAGGAACTTTGTTTGCATTTGTTTGAACCTGCTTATTTCGATTAAAATAAGTCAATGTCCATGAAAAGGTATAAAAGCAACTTCCCGTCTAGATATCATATCTTTAAGCACAAATCAGTATAAATCACTTGTTATAATCTGTGTCATCTAGAACAGCATGTTTGTAGGTTGAACAATTTCTAAAACTGTTAATCATCTCCTATAATTGTGATTGCATACAATCCCACGCCTAGGCAAGCCTTAGGTAACCAATCTCTATTTGAAACTAGAAACTGTGTTCTGCTTGTGTTAAACTGCTTAAGTTTTATAGGACTTAAAATCAGTAGGCAAATTGATTAGAACCCTGCCATTAAATGTTTTGCATATTCTGTGTATTAATGTTCACCTGGACATCCTGTCCTAGGATTCTTTCTGGAAAAAAAACTACTAGTATCTGTGTTTGAGACGTGTTGTTTATTTGTTATATCTGTGCGGAGGTAAACATGAGCCTTTTAACTGCTTCTTGTCCCTATTTGCTGGTCCTACATATTATTTGATTGTCGCCTAGATTTTTGTCCTTTTAAATACCTTAGGATTGTCTAGAACTGCCCAGATTTAGAGGTCCCAAACTCCTCCGAAACCACAAGGAAGGGACGGGTAACAACACGCTTAGAGTTCGTTAAGTAAAACTTGCTTAATAACCACTAAGGTGTGGGATAATGGGTAGAAAAGGATATGATGACTTGTGCGCTAATGCAACGTGTATCCCCTCATTGAGGACTGATTTTCGGGCATTGCATAGATGTGATCCTAAAGGATAAACAACTTATGACCCCCTTTTTCCTTTTACATATGTGTGCTTAGATTGCTTAACTATTAAAATCAATGTTCCTTTTACATATGTGTGTTTAGATTGATTAAATATTAAAATCAATGTTCCTTTACATATGTGTGCTTAGACTGTTTATTTTCATCGGATTAATTCACAAAGTTTGGCCGGGACCCACCATTGTGGACTTTGAGGGGTGCCTAACACATTCCCCTTGAAGTAACTTCATGCCCTTTCCCAATCTCTAGTTGTATAATTAGTGTTGTAAATGACCCGTAATAGGTGCCCTAACGCACCTTAATTTGTTAGGTGGCGACTCTTCAATTTTTTATATCCCTTTTTCCCAAAAGGAAACGACTTGTCCCAATAATGTCAAAAACCCTGACTAATTCGAAAAGAGAGGAAAAAGGGGGTGCGACAGCATGGCGACTTTGCTGGAGAGTTCTAGGCTTTTACCGTTACAAACCGCTTTGTGAATTTGTCTAAGTGTGCCTTATTTTGTTAATACATGCACCCTTTCCCATTCCCCTTTATGTGACTTTAAATGTTTATTTTTCAAGTATTTATTTTCCCAATACGAAACTGACATGCTTCTTTGTTTTCTTCTGTAACCGCTTTCAATTATAACTGATGTATTTATAGCTTTCATAACATGACAACATGTTGTTTACTGCTTATTGCTGCATAATCATGCCTAACATTATATTCTACTCGTGCCTAAACAAATCCTATAGCAACGCTTAATGAGTGGTTGCGCTCTTCCAATTTATATCATCCCCTAAATTCGGAAAGGCTTATTTGCGGTAAAACCAGTCGATCAGCAGTGCAGTCGATGGTTCCGTGTCTTTCCCCCTCGAGTTGTCCTCTTGAGGGTACCGGTCTAAAACCCCATAGAAACCTTACTCTTGTTATATTGTGCATGCATCATGGTCAAACCTAGCTGCGTTAATGTATCGTCTGCAAAATAACCCTTTAAGACAACCCTTATCTAAAAGTCCACCGGGGTTTTCATAATCCCAACGGGCGCAATCACGTTGTGTGCATTAATTTGGAGAACTAACTGCCAATATTCTAATCATAAGTAGTCGAATCCGGTGGGGGGAAAGGGCCTAACCGTTTTTGTCTTGCAGAAAATAAGGCACGAAGTCTCCAGATTCGGTATGGTCAGCAATATTCTACCAATGCTCCTAGACTGGTAGGAAGACCTTTCCTCCAATGATAAGAAACACGTGAGGAAGCATCTGGGCAATTTACCTTCTCTTCTGGAAATCCAACCGAACAATATGCTGATTGAGGCTGCGACTTTGTTTTGGGATAGTGACAGAGTTGTATTCCGCTTTGGGAATATTAAAATGCCACTGCTTTTAGAAGATATAGGAGGACTAGCTGGACTAGCTTAGAAAAGCCCTGGGCTATTGGTACCTGAAAATTGCACGGGCAAAGGATTTCTGAAAATGATGGGGTTGAAGAAGAATGCTGAATTGGAGTGTTTGAAACAATCCTACAAACCTTTTGAATACTTGTATGAAAGATATGGTCACAACAAATCATATCGTACCTATCATGAAGAGTTCCCCATCACATCTCTGGGTCATATTCACTGCAGCGTGTTTGTATTTATTGTATGCTTTTTGGGTTTGATAGTGTTCCCGACAAAAAGGGAAAGGATTCATGCCAGACTAGCCATGGTCGTCAGGACCTTAATGGAAGGGATCGGCGGACAAACCTTCACCATTGTCCCTATGATTTTGGCTGACATTTACTGAGCTTTGCAGCATTGTCAAAGAGGAGTTAAACATTTTGAGGGTTGCAACCTACTGCTGCAGTTATGGCTCCTAGAACACCTTCAAAAGGGCCAATATCACCAAGAACTTCCCCGAAGGGCTTGGAATGACCACATTGCTTTCCATCACCCCAAGCGTATGACCTACATTCCAGATAGATTTGCTCAGCCGAAAACTGCAAAAGAGTGGGTGGAATTTTTTGATAATCCGACCGAGGAACAGGTGCAATGGATGTTCGAATGGTTCCCAACGGACGAGTTTATCATCAGGTCTAGGGATGCACCACACCTAGTCCTGATCGGGTTGAGAGGTATATATCCTTATGTTCCTCTCCGAGTCATGAGACAGGCAGGCAAGAAATAGGTCATACCAAGGGTTGCCAAGATGGGTCACTTCAGAGTGGATTTCCAAGACGACGACATCCCCTACAAGTGCCAAGCTCAACACATGTGGCACTGCAAAATCATCATGGAGAAAAATACTATTGAGCCAGATAGGTACCATGCAGGATGCGCGTGCCTCTCTACCCGACATGGTTGGAGGATGACTTATATGGGGCAGCGAGGCTAGGGATTAGTCGAGGCAATAGAATCATAGATGAAGATGCTGAGGCTCAGGTCAAGTACAACAGACTGCGCAAAAGGGTCCACAATTCTGAGAACGAGCACCGGGAAATACATGAGACCAACAAGAGGTTGATAGAGGAGTGGAAAGAGGAGGCTATCCTTTCCAACAGGAAGCTAGAATACTTGGAGCGAGGCATAGTGGAGTTAGAGGGAGAAGTCATCAAAATGATCGAGGATTGCCAGAACGCTGAAGGAAATGAAGGAGGACACTTGGCCAGAGCGTACCTACTGCTAGCACTGCGCGAATTGGGAATTTTTTTCGATGGAATCAAGAATATCGAATCTGTGGAAGGTCCTTCTAGGACCAAATAGGCTAGATCTACCTTTTTACCTTCATAAATGTAATAAGGCCCAGTGTCACTAGTAGATTATCTTTATTATTCTAGTGTCGTTTTAGGATTCGTCCATTTTATATTAATGAAATGAGGTATTTTGGCATCTATGATCTCCAAATCAACTTGTCGCTATGCCTACCTCGGGCATAACGAGGCTCCCAAATTAAGATGTGCATTTATATTCTTGCAATATGTGTTTAAATACTGTAAATATTTTATCATAATCCCTACTGACTGGTTACCTTTTTGTTTTATTTTATTTCCTTTTGATTATTCCCCTTCCCTAAAGGTTGGTTCGTGCATTCTGGCATCATCAACATATCATACAAGATCTAGAGGCCCTCCACCTTCTCCTCTTCCTAGTCCACCTAAAGGCACAGGCAAAGCAAAAATGGAAGACTTGACTAACAACAAAAAGGAAACTCAACACCAGCTGAACATCCAGAAGCTTCCGACGGTCGAGGTACTCAGGTCCAGAATGATGCCGTGTCGCAACTTGAAAAAAGGTTATTGAAACTCCAAGGGGAAATTGAACATGTTCGGAACCTAGCAAACTTGTCCTTTTCACTCAGCGTCCCAAACGTTGGCCATCCAAACACTCAAAACAACGCACCACCTCAAAATACACCCAACAAACAGAATCCTCCTGCAACCCACCACTATACAACTCCACTACAAAACCAAACCATCCCGCCACAATACCAACAAAATACTTTCCACACTCCCTGAAACACCCCATCCATCATTCCTGAACCACAAAATTCGACCAACGATCACCTCTATGCTCAAGCACCAGTCCACCAGAATAATCCTATATACGTGGAGACTCTACCTCACTCCACCCAACCCATCTCTTACACATCGGGGTCCAGTGAGAAGGATATGCTCATCAAGAACCTGGCTGAAGCACTCAAGAAATTGACTAGCCGAGTTCAAGGCGTGGAAGGAGATAAGGGGATCGAAGGATTGAATTATGAAGATCTCTGTATACAGCCTGATGTGGAACTGCCGGAGGGTTACAAACCTCCCAAGTTTGAAATGTTCAATAGTACTGGTGATCCCAGGGTCCATCTAAGGACCTATTGTGACAAAGTAGTCGGAGTTGGAAGCGACGAAAAGATCCGGATGAAATTGTTCATGAGGAGCCCCACAGGGGATGCTTTGTCTTGGTACATCAGCCAGGACCCTAAGAAGTGGTCTAATTGGGTGAGTATGGCCTCGGATTTCATGGACCGATTCTGGTTCAACACGAAAAATGCACCGGACGTATTTTACATCCAGAATCTCAAGATGAAACCCACTGAAACCTTTCGTGAGTATACCAATCATTGAAGGTCGGAAGCGTTCAATGCCATGCCGGTGTTAGATGAAGAGAAGATGAACAAATTTTTCATCGGGGCACAGGACCCGCAATATTATGAGAGGCTGATGGTGATTGAAAATGACAAATTCTCCGACATCATCAAGCTTGGGGAAAGAATTGAAGAAGGTATCAAGAGGCACTACAAGCCACTAACAAAGCACTGCAGTCCGGTGGCATATCCAAGAAGAAAGACGTAGGAGCTGTAATGGTTGTACAAGGACCCAAATCTCCACTAACATATCGAACCTCTCCACTTGCATACCAAGCACCCCCACCTATATATCAACCATCGCCTCCAGCTACATGTCAACTGTCACCTCCACCTACATATTAACCTACATCTCCCAGATATTCCTTACCAGCCACTGTCTATCACACATACGACTCCCAGCCGTCCCACTTTTAGTCACCTCCAGCTCGCCAAAAACTTCCCAAGGCCTCGACCAAACTTTGACCGCATGCCACCCAACACTATACCGCCATCGCCGAGCCCATTGACTAGTTGAATGAAAGATTGAAAGCTGCTAGTTACGTCACTCCGATCCCTGCTGTAGCCACAGAGAATCCATCCCAGTGGGTCAATCCAAACAAAACCTGTGCATACCATTCCGGCATGAAAGGACATACCATCGATGAATGTCTCTCGTTGAAGTATAAAATCTAGGCTTTGATGGACAACAAAGTCATTCAGGCTAAGGAAGTTACTCCTAATGTTTGCAATAACCCCCTCCCAGATCACAGGGGTGGAGGTGTCAATGTGATAGAAATAGATAAAGGGTGGGACCCAGAGGGGTCAATCAGGTTAATCAAAGAAGGTGATGATCCCAAGAAGCCAGTGGTTACACTCAATCCCATCATAGTGCAGATACAGTAGTCAGGAAAGAGAGGTAACCATATCAGTCCCATTCGAGTTTGAAGTAGCACCACCCACAGACACGTTCGTACCATTCGAGGTTAAAATAGTACCACCTACTACGACACCTATTGAAGTAAAGGTAGCCACACCACTCACAGTGACAATGTCGACCATGCCGCCTTTCAACACTGATATTGTGCCCTCGAATTACGTGGCTGAAGCTAGAAGGAAAGGAAAGGTCAAGATAGAGGAAATTGTTGTTGCACAAGGGATGACTAGGACCGAAAGGGTCTACACACCCGAACAATTGGGAGAGGCCAGTAAGCAGGCTTCTAATAGGCCTCCCGTCATTAAGATAGGACCGGGTGACCTCTGGAGGAAGGTTCAAGCCAGGGAATACTCAGTCATAGATCATCTGAACAAGACCCCGACCTAGATATCTATCTTATCGTTGCTGCAGAATTCGGAAGCACATAGGAGTGATCTGATGAAAGTGTTGAATGAAGCTTATGTGCCTAACAACATTACTAGCGAAGAGATGGCTAATATGGTGGGGCAAGTATTAGAAAGTCACAAGATTACCTTCCACGAGGATGAACTACCACCTAAAGGTCTGAGTCACAACAGGGCACTGCACATTACCGTGCAATGCGAAGATTACTTCATCACCAGGGTTCTGATCGATGGAGGGTCTAGCCTTAATATTTACCGATTGTCAATACTAAAGAGGTTGGGCAAAGGACTGTACGAAATACGAGAAGGATTCATGAATGTAAAGGCTTTCGATGGGTCTTAGAGGTCCACTATTAGAGAGATTAGTGTCTGTCTCCAGATGTGGCATACATGGTTTGAGGTCGAATTCCAGGTGTTAGATATAGCCGCGTCCTACAATCTGTTATTAGGACGACCATGGATACATGCTGCCGGAGCTGCAGCTTCGACTTTGCATCAGGTGGTAAAGTTTGAGTGGAACCATCAGGAGGTAATTATCTATGGAGATGGGAGCAACCCCATCTACAACCGCCAGACCATCCCGGTAGTTGAGGGTAGAAGAAGGCTTGGTGGGGAAACTTACCACCACATTGAGCGGGTCAATGCAATAGACAAGGATAAGTGGTAGAGTAGTAAGATTGAAAGCATAATGAATTGGAGCGGATACGAACCTGGAAAGGGTCTCGGTAAGAATCTTTAGGGAATCTCCAAGCCGATACGGCTAAAGCGCCATGGCACTGCCTTTGGCTTGGGCTATCAGTACACTTGGCAAGAGTATGACGACTGGTCGCCACCATGGCGCGGTCCTTACTATCCGTTAGAGCAGCCCATACCGCACTTGGAACAGACATTCTAGCAAGCCAACGTCATATGGGGATCAGAGGAGGGGGAAACATTAGCAGCCCTAAGGAACTTATTCCTGGAGGACGAAGATATCGACTGTTGTGTCATTGTTAAGGAGGAGGAGGAAGGCCCTACCATCCAAGCTTTGAGCAAGGGATCGTTCCTCAGAAACTGGACTGTCGGACCATCCAGGGCTCGACGAGTGCCGGGGTAGCAAGGTTGAACAACTGTGTTTTTTTTGCTTTCTAAGAAAATGATCTCTCTTTCTTCCATTCTGTTTTAAGTAAAATTTCCATCATTTCGAAATGTTTGTTTAAATTATTAAAAATCGCTTTTATGTTTTAATGAATCGATATTTTATTATTATCATTTTCTCTCATACTTTTACCTATACAGCATTACCGTTTCCTGTCTTGATGAACCAATGACTATGAAATGCATTGAGACAACGCAAAAAAGGATATTGATTTGGAAGAAGAAGACATCATACCCGAGGAAATCATCAAAGAAGTAGAGGACTTTGAGAACAATCCTAAGTCCAATTTGGACGAAACCGAGGTAATCAACTTGGGAGATTCAGAGACTGTCAAAGAAACTCGTATCAGCATCCACTTGTCACCGTCAGAGAAAAAAGAGTAGACACAATTCTTGAAGGAATATGAGACATATTTTCATGGTCATACGACGATATGACCGGACTAAGTACATCTATCGCGGCTCACAAGTTGCCCACTAATCCAATGTGCCCGCCAGTGAAGCAGAAGCTCTGGAAGTTCAAGCCTGATATGAGTCTGAAAATCAAGGAGGAAGTCACCAAACAAATCAAGGCCATGGTCCTCAGGGTGGTTGAATACCCAACATGGTTAGCCAACATCTTTCCAGTTCCAAAGAAGGATGGAAAGGTCAGGGTTTGTATCGAATACCGGGATCTCAACCGAGCAAGTCCAAGGGATGATTTCCCCCTTCCAAGCATACTCATCCTAATCGACAATTGTGCCAAACATGAGCTCCAGTCATTTGTATATTGCTTCTCCGGTTACCATCAGATCTCGATGGACGAGGAGGACGCTGAGAAAATGGCTTTCAGTACGCCATATGGGGGTATACTGTTATAAGATGATGTCATTCTGCATAAAGAATGCTGGGGTCACTTACATGAGGGCTATGACCACTATCTTCCATGACATGATACATAAGGAGATTGAGGTGTATGTGGACGACGTCATCATCAAATCCAAGAAAGCAACCGACCATATAGCAGATTTAAGGAAGTTCTTCGACAGACTGCGGAACAACCTGAAGCTAAATCCCGCAAAATGTGCATTCGGGGTTCCTGCCGGAAAGTTACTTGGGTTCATCGTCAGTCGCCGAGGGATAGAACTAGATCCATCAAAAGTCAAAGCCATCCAGGAGCTGCCACCACCAAAGAGTAAGAAGGATGTAATGAGCTTTCTAGGACGACTGAATTATATCAGTCGATTCATAGCCCAGTCCACGTTCATATGTGAACCAATTTTCAAGATGTTAAAGAAAGATGTTGCAACCAGTTAGACCGAGGATTGTCAAAAGACCTTCGATAGAATCAAGGAAATACCTATCGACTCCACCAGTTTTGGTTCCGCTAGAGCCAGGTAGAGCTTTGTTACTCTACCTTGCGGTATTAGATGGAGCTTTCGGCTGCGTTCTGGGGCAGCATGATGAGATAGGGAGAAAGGAGCAGGCTATCTATTATCTGAGTAAGAAGTTCACTCCATATGAGGCACGGTACTCTCTGATGGAACGTACTTGTTGCGCTCTAACCTGGGTAGCTCATAAGTTGAGACATTACTTCTGCGTCTACACAACATACCTCATATCAATGATGGATACCTTGAAGTAAATCTTTCAGAAGCCCATGCCAACCGGCAAGCTGGCTAAGTGGAAAATCCTGCTGAGTGAGTTCGACATCGTCTGTGTGACTCAGAAAGCGATTAAAGGAAAAGCCTTGGCAGATCATCTTGCCGAGAATCATGTGGGAGGAGAATACAAACGCTTGAAAATGTATTTTCCCAATGAAGAAGTGTTGTTAATATGAGAAGACATTGCTGAATCCTATGACGGTTGGAGGATGTTCTTTGACGGAGCAGCAAATTTCAAAGGAGTTGGCGTTGGAGCTGTCTTAGTATCAGAAATCGGTCAACATTATCCGGTATCTGCTAAACTCAGATTTCCCTGCACCAACAACATGGTAGAGTATGAAGCTTGCATATTAGGGATCAACATGAACATTCAGGAGCTGTTAGTAATCGGCGATTCAGATTTGCTTATACACCAAGTACAAGGAGAATGGGCCACCAAGAATTCCAAGGTATTACCATATCTGCACCATGTGCAGAAATTGAGAAAGAGGTTCACAAAGACAGAATTTCGGCACGTTCCCAGAATTCAAAACAAATTTGCCGATGCATTATCCACCTTGTCATCCATGATACAACATCCAGACAAGAACTTCATTGATCCTATCCCGGTGAAGATTCATAGCCAACCGGCATATTGTGCCCATGTTGAAGAAGAAGCGGACGAGAAACCTTGGTTCCACAACATAGGAATACTTGGAAAAGGGAGAGTAGCCGGAGCATGCAAATCATACCCAAAAACGTACGCTTCAGAGGTTTTCCAATAGTTTCTTCCACAGTGGAGGAACCCTATACAAAAGAACTCCTGACTAGGGATTACTAAGGTGTGTCGACACAAAGGAAGCTTCTAAACTACTCGAACAGATACACGCTAGGACCTGTGTTGATACCCAATTTTTTCCTGTATATCTTTTTTATGCAAAATATCTTTAAAAATAGCATATATAAGTATGTCCCAGCATTTTACTATTTTTTCCATAATTTTAAGGTTTTTAAAACGATTTATTTCCCCTTTTCATCCATAAAAACCCAATGATTGTTTCCAAAATTATTATTTTTTGGTAATTCATTTATTGTGATTTTATATTTATGCTAAAATATAGCTAAGGTAATTTTTTGCATATTTGTACAAATTTATTTAGTATTTTTTAAGCTAAATCGCGTATAATTGCAATATTAGCCATTTTAAGATTCAATTATGTTTTATATTCCTAAAATTAAGTCCTGTATTTTTAAATTGTTAATTATATATTATAAATCACATTAGTGCTTTCAATTAGTTTTCAGAAATTTATTTACTATTTTTGATAAATTAAATGGGGAAAAGGGGCTATTTAACGTATAGCCAAATTTCGCTTTCAAATTTAGCCTAAATCTAACCTAATACCCAAACCCAATTAAACCAACCCAATTACGCGACCCACATCCTGTTTAAACGACCCGCCCTGCTCCCCGTTTAATCAAGGTCGTTGATCAAAATGATCAACGACCACATTTCAACCTTACCATTTTTAATTACCCATTACCCCCCAAACCCTACTCATTTGGCATCACCAGCCGCCTTTGACCCCCCCCCCCCCTATTTTTTCAAACTCTCTCGAAGTTTCTCAAACCCTAGTCGCCTCCCACCACTTCCGCCTTAAAAGCCATCGGAATCCATGGCTTCCAAGGCTATGGAAGTCCTATACCCGCCTCCTATTGCTCCTACACGCCTGATTTTTGAAGATTCAAGGCCTGACCACAACAAAGCTTGGTCTAGGCTTCGTTTGATTCGAGTTTTATGGTCATCTCCGGCATGCCATGGCTGTTCGAGCCTGATTTTGACTTCTCCGGCTTAGATCAGTGACTTTTCCAAGCCTTTCTCACTACTGGGGTTCTTCTGAAACCCTAACCCTTCGAGGTTTTTCCGATTTTTTTAGATCCGTTGTATATTTGTGTTTTTCTCTAAGCTCTTAAGCATTTTTCTCAAAGTCCTTTCAAAACTATACTTTCAAAACCATTTCTTTTTCCGATCTAGGGTTTTTCTGAGATATTTGGATGTTTCTCTGATTTTCTCTTTCTTTTGTGTGTTTCTTCCATTGTATTTTCCTCTACTGTGTTCTTGTGTGTTTCTTCTACTGTATTTTCTCCTACTGTGTTCTTGAGTGTTTCTTATTAAGTTTCCTTTACTGTGTTCTAGTTAAGTTTCTTCTAATACTTCTTAATATGCTTCTCCTACTGTTGTTATCAATTTTGTACATTATATTTCGTATTAGTCTCTTCTATTATGTTTTCTTTGGGCTCTTCTACTATGTTTCGCATGTTACTCTTCTATCATGTTTTTCATGAGTTTCTGTTGCTGAAAGGAACATGTTAAAGGTTTAAGTTTTGAGACCTCTGAACCTGTTTCGACTTATTTACTGGTCCTCTCATCTCTGCGCTCGATTGATGATAGAAACCCTAGAATTTGGGGGTTCTTCCAACTTTGGAAACCATTGGCTATATGATTTGTTTGAGCTGGTTTTTATTTCAAAACCATAACTCTTTCAGACCTATTTCGAGTCTCTGAACTGAGTTTTGAAATCCTTGCTTTTCATGTGATTCTGACTTTTGCTAAACTCTTCTAAGGTCTTTTACACTGGATCTTTTGTATGCTACTAGATGCTACTTCTCTTCTACATTGCTGACCTATGTGACAACCATGCTCCTGTAGTCTATTATCTACTGATTTTTGCAAGCACGACATCTTCTTTCAACTTAACATGTTTGTATGCTCTTTATATGTGATGAACTTCCCTCTAAAATGGTTTTCAAATTTGTGATTAGTTCAGACTTCCTTCTGAATAGGTCTGATTGGTTTCTTTCCTTGTTTGCTGATTTCCCTGTGACTCGACTTAAGTTAAAACTTTCTCAGCTTTTCCGACTTGGTTCATTCATGGACCATTAATTACAAAATCTCTGACTCTTGATTTATTGGCAACTAATTGATTTTCTTACCTTATTTGTACAACTGTGTATTCCAAAATTCTGTCCTTAAATAACTTTTTATGTATCTGCCCCTAATTGCCTACTTTGCACAAAAGAAGCTTGTTTCTTTCCTTAAATAAATTTTACCGTTTGAACCTGAATTCCTTAATTAAAGGAAGTCTTGTGTGATTGATTCTTAATTGATAATCAGTTCCTTAACTATTTTCTTACCTTATTTCAGCTTTATTTTCACACTATAAATGCACGACTCTTTCACAAACCAATAGACATTCACAGTCTTTCTGAAGTCACACTTATACACAATAGTATTCTCTCTTCTTGTTTGCATTATGGCCTGTTTACAAGACCTACTGCTTTTCTCTATTTGTTTCTTTGAAACTGGTATGTCCTGATCTAAGCTTTAAGCACCACAACAATGTGTTTATTTACTGCTTTTGTATCCATGTCTACTTACTGTCTCTGTATAGTTCAACATTCAAATTAGTATGCTGATTTCTTTCTGCTTGTTTCCATTGGGCAATATGTAAGTTGTTGCCCATGAACCAAACCTGATCCCTTGGGATCCTAGTCTCTATTAATGTGTCTTTGGAAAAGCTTATGGTATGCTAACATTCTCCATTGTTAGGCATGCCCACAACCTGCCCTTTGCCTCTTTCAATTTCCCTATCCCCCTGAACCCCTTATGTGTACTTATTTACCTCTCCTTTTTCCCTATTCCTTCTCAAAATTCTGCTTCTGCATTTACACTCTCTCTTAGTCTCTTAAGTTCTGCCCCCCTCTTCTGAGCCTTGCCTTGGGACCTTAAGCTTCCTCTGAACTTGGACACTTGAGGGCTGGCCTTTCCACACTGCACTTGTCCTAATCTGATAATATATTTGGGTTTGAGCATTGCCCGGAGTCCCCTTTGAGGCTCTTAGGGAACTTTGACACATCCAAATGGGAGAAAGGCTTTGGATCATGATCTCTTGGAGTTGGTTTACCTCATATTTCAGACAGGAAGTCTGAATCAGGCTCTCCTTGGTTGTACTATTAATTTCTGATGTATTCTTTTATTTTATTTTGGGTTGTAATAATTTGTAATAAACTCTGGGGATGGCTAGTGAAAAAGGGCGGGTTCTATGTATGCAAAGGGTAGATATCATGCCTACAGGTATTTCTGAATTATGCATTCTCACATAGATGTCATGCCTATAAGCATTTCTGAATTCTGCATTTCTCACATAGATACCACGTCTATAAGTATTTCTGAAATCTGCATTCTCTCATATAGATACCATGTCTATAGGTATTTCTGAATTTTGCATTCTCTCATATAGAAATCATGTCCATAAGTATCTGGAAATTTGAATTCTGCATATGCATAAAGAAAATATGCCTATAGGTTCTTCTGAATCTTGTATATCCATTCTTCATCTAGCAATCATGTTCATAGGTCTTAAACAATCAACTGCAATTAGATATCATGTTTATAGGCATTAATTGAAATTCAGCATCTAGATATCATGTCTTTAAGGCTTCTGCATTTTCACCATGTCTATAAAAGGGTTTAAAATCAACGACGCATAGAAAGCATGTCTATAGGAGCCATTAATCGAATCTGAATCGCTCTATTCATGTATAAGGCTAAAACCAGTAATAACGATGTTTCATCATTTGCAGAACTTGACCTTCGTAAAAACTTGGCTTCTTTAATAATCTGACCACCTTTCTTAATCAGTATGTACTCAGTTTATCTCATTGCGTTATGAATTCAGTAGATACCATGCATATAGGATCCTTGTCCAACACTTAGGCAAGCCTTAGGATAAAATTATAAATTGAATCTGTTTTTATTAACTACAACTAGCAGGCAGGCCTGATTCGGGCTTCTTATCTGAATTATGTAATAAATCAGTCTGCCTCAACCTTTAAGTTTTCGCATGCTTAGTTCTTAATCAGACCTTAAACAGTATGTGTATGTCATGCTAAATTATGTGTTTGTGTAAAGGAGGTATATCTGAGCCTTTTACTTGTTATATGCTTTCCCTCAACTTGCTATACATGTTTTTGTATGTTGCCTAGAATTTTTACCTTTAAAACCACAAATAAGCCTAAATATCCCTCCCCTTTAGGATTAGTAGTCCTAAATGCCTTCGGGACTGATAGGATTGGGACGGGTAATAGCATGCAATAAGTAAATGAGACCATTACGCGCTTTAATACCTTAACGAGGTGGGAAGGGTAGATATGGATATGATGACCACGCGATAATGCCACGTGTATCCCCTCATTGAGGAGTGATTACCGGGCATTGTGTGGGGTGATCCATATTGTTAATAAACCTAGGACCCTCTTTCCTTATTTCTTGTCTCTTTTAAAAGAATTTCAAACTATTTCCTTTAAGAAAAATCTGCTTTCTTTTAAGTTCTTTCCAACTTTATTTGTTTGTAAAACCTTATATGATGAAATCCCCTCTTATTTGAGCCTTATTTGTCTATATGCTAATTATACTCAAATTCACAATAATAGTCTGGCCGGAAACCACACTAGTGGATTCTGAGGGGTGCCTAACACCTTCCCCTTAGGATAATTTCAAGCCCTTACCCTATCTCTGGTTACTCAAATCAAACCCTTATTAGTGTCTTAGTGCTCTTTAATCATTAGGTGGTGACTCTTCAATTCAAACCCAATTCCTGAAAGGGAATAAGTTATCCTCCCAAATTGCATAAACCCGATTTTGCGAGAAAAAGGGGGCGCGACAACCTGCGGCCCGCATATGAATGGTTTTGTCTTGGCCAAGAAGATACTTAGAGCTGGTTATTTCTGGATGACCATGGAGACTGACTGTATCCAGTATGTTCGGAAATGCTACCAATGTCAGGTACAAGCAGATATGATAAAAGTACCGCCAAATGAGCTCGATGCAACTAGCTCGCTTTGGCCATTTGTCGCTTGGGGAATGGATGTCATTGGTCCAATCGAGCCTACGCCTTAAATGGACACTGATTCATCTTGGTAGCTATTGATTACTTCACTAAATGGGTCGAAGAAGTATCTTACAAAGCAGTGACTAAGAAAGTCGTGGTAGATTTTGTCCGCGACCGGATTATTTGTCGATTCGGGGTTCCAGAATCAATCATCACCGACAATGCCTCCAATCTCAACAGTGATCTGATGAAGGCCATGTGTGAGACTTTCAAAATCAAGCACCAGAATTTCACATCCTATAGACCTCAAATGAATGGACCCGTAGAAGCGATAACAAGAATATCAAGAAGATACTGAGAAAGATGGTAGAAAATCACAAACAGTGGCACGAGAAATTGTCATTTGACTTATTGGGATACCGCACCACAGTCCGCACATCAACCGGGACAACTCCCTACTTGCTAGTTTATGGTACAGAAGCTTTTATCCCTGCCGAGGTAGAGATTCCTTCCTTGAGAATCATACAAAAAGCTGAGCTCAGCGACGCAGAGTGGATGAGGAGCCATTATGAGCAACTAGCCCTCATAGATGGAAAAAGGATGAATGCAGTATGTCACGGGCAACTCTATCAGAACAGAATGTCCAGAGCCTTCAACAAAAGGGTAAAGCCAAGACAGTTCACACCGTGGAAGCTGGTGTTGAAGAGGATCTTTCCACATCAAGATGAAGCCAAAGGGAAATTCTCTCGCAACTGGTAAAGTCCTTACATGGTTCATAGAGTACTGACAGGAGGAGCTCTTATACTTGCAGAAATGGACGGAGAAGTCTGGCCAAAACTGATCAACTCAGATGCAATCAAGCGATACTATGTGTAACTCTTTATGTTTTCCTCATATGATGTAAATTGAACTACGCTCGACCTGATTCCCGTTTAAGAGGGGATACGTAGGCAGCCCTGTGGGTTAGTTCATAATTCAATAAAAAATCTATTTTTCCCCTATAATTAGAAATTGGGGCAGAATTTTGAGGAGGACCCTCAAAATTCCGAAGCAAGTTCAGCCGATCGCAGCATGTACAGCAGTCAGAGATCCCAATCCATCTAACTGGGGTAAAATTTTGAGAAGGACCCTCAAAATTCCATAGCATGGGAGGTTGCAATGTCTTGGATTTTGTCACGGTCGTTGGTTCATCTAAATTTCTTAAAATACCTTTTACTATGTCTTTAAAAAACTATACATGCTTGCTTGTAAAATAACTCTGTTTGGCAAACACTACCCTCCGGATGATTTTAACAGGATCTTCAGGCCAAGCAAGTCAAGATAAGCAAAGCCAGTGGGGAAATGAATCAACCTCCCCTATCTACAGAACTCACGATTTTTCTTTGGATGCATGAATGAGAATATACATGCCTTGAAGTCACACTCTTCGTAACAATTGCGCTACTGAAATCTGCTACCAGCTAAGAAATTCTGCTACTATCTGCTATTTATTCTATTTTTGCATACGGGTAAACGATGCCTTTCCTTGCATGAGGCTAAGCCCTACCTCCGTATCTGCATAAGGCTAATCTCTGCCTTCCCTTGCATAAGGCTAATCTCTGCCTTCATTTGCATGGGACTAAGCCATGTCCCGCATCCTACATGAGGTTAAGCTCTACCTCCATATATGCATAAGGCTAATCTCGACCTTCCCTTGCATAAGGCTAATCTCTGCCTTCATTTGCATAGGACTAAGCCATGTCCCGCATCCTGCATGAGTTTAAGCTCTACCTCCACATTTGCATAAGGCTAATCTCTGCCTTCCCTTGCATAAGGCTAATCTCTGCCTTCATTTGCATGGGAATAAGCCTTGTCCTGCATCCTGCATGAGGTTAAGCTCTACCTCCACATTTGCATTAGGCTAGTCTCTGCCTTCCCTTGCATAAGGCTAATCTCTGCCTTCATTTGCATGGGACTAAGCCCTATCTCGCATCCTTCATGAGGTTAAGCTCTACCTCCACATTTGCATAAGTCTAATCTCTGCCTTCCCTTGCATAAGGCTAATCTCTGCCTTCATCTCGCCTGAGGTTAAGCTCTACCTCCACATTTGCATAAGGCTAATACCTGCCTTCATTTGCGTGGGACTAAACTTTGTCCTGCATCTTGCATGAGACTGAGCTCTGTCCCCATACCTGCATGAGGCTAAGGTCTTCCTCCGATTTACATTCTTTTCACCGAGGCTAAGCACTGTCTCTCCAACATTGTCTACTTTGCTCTTCTTTCGGGCTAAGTTATACCCTCCACTTCACAAGACTAAGCCTTGTCTTGTTGACATCATATTATTGCATCTCATGGGCTGAAATATCGCCAACCTGTCCAAAGGCGTCATAGTCTAAAGGCATCATCCTCATAGCCGGAAGACACCATGTCATGGCCTGAGGATCTCCCTCTGCATATCATAATTCAAAGGCGTCACGGTTTGAAGGCACCATCTGCATGGCCCGAGAATATCATTTCATAGCCTGCGAATCTCTCACCGAACAACTCATGGCCCAGGACGTCATGGTCTAAGGACGTCATCCTCAACCGTCCGAAGACAGCTTTCATAGTTCAAAGGGAACCTGAATCATGTTTAAATTTTTGCACAATATATGCTTGTAGTATCTTTATTTATAGGTGACCAAGAAAGCAACTGATATCCCAGCAGGAGTGATCTCGCTCCAGTTTCTTTGACTATCTCAAACTTGACCGCTACCGTAAACCATTCTTTCACCTATCCTAAAGTTTGTGTCCGTTCTTGCGATGACTTCATCGGTATATTCTGCCGATGAATCCAGAACTACACACGGCCTGATTCCTACAAAACCTAAGATATGTAGTAAGCTCAAAAACTAGGGTGCGGCCTAAGCTATCTCAAACCATCTCGTTCGGTCAAAATTGGCCATCATATCTTTACCCGACAACTCTTTCATCCTTTCTGGGTAAAGAGGGGCAGCTGCTGATACCCAATTTTTCCAAAATAATTTTAAAATGCATATATGTCTTCAAAATCATGCATTAGCATCAATTGGTATTTTTTCCATAATTTCTACACCTTTTATTAATTCGCCCAGTATTTTATTTCTAATAAATAATTACAAAATTGCATTACAAACGAGTTCAAAAATATTTCTCGATTTAATTTACTATTTATGGTCATATTAAGTCCAAATTATACCATAAATAGCCAAATTAGCATCTTTTGGCTATAATTGCAATGACTTTGCAATTATAGCCTATGCGTACGATTCTTGTATTATTTTTACCAGAAATTTGTTTTTTGTATTTTTAAATACTAAATAACCATTTTTAAAACATTTCTATGCATAAAATTTATTTTTATAATTAGTAATTATTTTACAAATTATTCTAATTGATTTATTTGGGGTATTTAACAAGTGGCCTTATTTAATTTCAATTTTAGCCTAATTAACTAGCCCAAATACCCTTATAAATCAGCCCAGCAAACCCAAGCCCAAACCCCTTACCTATCCGACCCAAGTCTTTGTGGAATCCTGGTCGTTGATCATTTTGATCAACGACCCAGATTATTCCTACCATAATTAAAACTAAAGACCCCCCCCCCTAAACCTCTCATTCTCTCTTCTCACACCGCCGACACCTCTTCCTCTTCTCTCTCAGATGCTCTCTAATCCTAACCCTAACTCTCCCTCGTCGTCACTCCTCCACCGTCGTCCATGGTGATTTCTCACCAACCTCAGGCCCCTAATGGCCTCTCCTATGCTGGGTACCGCTGTCTCTAAGGTCCTCGAGGGACCAGGGTCAGTTCGCTTACACCTTTGGCCCTTTATTGCCTATTTTAGGCCATTCTGGTTCGATTTCGAGTAAGACCTTCCTATTTCTCCTTAAAGCTATGGATTTCTAAGCCTATGTCTTCATCTCCGTGTTATTTTTTAAAACCCCTAATTTCGTCCTTTAAACTACTCAGATATGTACAAGATCTGAGATGTGTTGAACTTATTTCACCTGATTTTTGTGAAAATCTTCGGATTTTCGAGTGGCTTTTCACTTTCCTAAACTAGGGTTTCTGGAAAATCTTTTTCCTCAAAATGTTTTCTGGTTTTAAATGTTTCATCTTCTGTTCTTATGTGTTTTTTTACCGATTATGTTGAGTTTTCCTAAACCCTAACTAGTTTATGCTAAAACCCCAATTTTTTTACATATTTGTTTGGATTCTGAGCTTGTCCGTGTTACTTGCTACATGATTTTATTCTGTGCTTTGATTCGCATGGTTTCACCTTCGTTTAATTTGAATGTTTTGTGATTTTAACCTAATGTGCCTCTATTAAGGTTCCTGTTCGATTTTTTTGACTGATTCTATGTGTCTATATTCATTCTGTTTATTTATTCATGAAAACCCTATATTTTTTCTCCTTAAATCAGTGTTGTTTTGAATTCTTGATTCACCGATTTGTTTCATTAAAACTTATATGTTGATCATTGATTATTCCTTTATTTGCAACCTTATTTAGTTTCTTGTCTTACTTGAATTAACTGTGATACTTGCTGAGTCTTACTAATTGTTTCCTTAATTGAACTCCTATTTATTTACCCCTAATTACCTACTCCGTACCTAAGTCTTACTTGATTTCTTTCCTGAAATATCTGTCCTGCTCTTTACCGTTGATTGATTACCCCTTGATTAGGGGAGACTTTACTGATTTACGTATGGCTGATTTTGATAATTTCCCTCATTGCTACATAATTGATTCTTACCTTATTATGTTTAACTCTTGAATACTATATATACTCTCCTCTATTCTCACTTCTACACACGAACACTAGTTCAAAAACGCTCTTACACTTAAAAGCTCTCTCTCTTTTATTCTTTGTTACTTGATATTTTCACTGACCTAGCCGGCTGTAAGCCAAGGCCAGCTATTGCACCACATCTGCTCTCTACTCTGTATTTTTCTCTCCTTAACTGGTATGTCCTGATTCAGTTTCAAAGTCCAAAACTTTATGTGTTTCATTGTTGTTCTAGCTCATTAGTTATGACTCCCAATCCAATTTCTTGTTTACCATCATGTTGTTCAATATGTAACTAGCATGTCTAAATTACACTACCTAATTACTGTTTCACCTAGCATGTCTGAATTTGGTCTCTGTTAAAACCTGTGATTAGTATGTCTAATTATGCCTACTACTTTATCCAGCATGATTCAATCTGCTTGTTAAGTATACTGATGATAGGCGATAGTAGGTAAATTAGACTATAATTAGGCCCTAAAGAACCACATTTTTGTATAGCTTTTACGATAAAAAGTGATAACAAAATGCTCTGATTAGTGCTTTTCATGCATTGCAGGCTATATCCAATAAAAGAAGTCTGTGGAGTACTTTTGGGATCAATTACGGAGAAAAGGAGGCCAATCATACAATATCCACAAAGTGCACCAAGCGAAGGGACAAAACCAGAACTGAAGCTGGTCTGCCGCTGTCCGGGCGTAACTGCGGTAGGACCGCGGCAGAACAATGCTGCAGATTCCGAAGGCCACTCTGGCCGCGGTCCTGGCGTAACCTCAGTAGGACCGCGGCAGGACGCGTAAACTTCAGGGACCAAAGTGCAAAATACGGGATTTTAAGCCCTAAATCTATATTAAACGAAGGAAGCCGACCAAGAAAAGGGGGGATGCCACTTTGGAGTAAAAACACACACGGAATCGTGAGGAAGTGGAGAATTCTCAGTTTTCTTCATCTTTTTCTAGTATTTTCAATTGATTCAACAATTATGCAATTTTTTGATTACATCATGAGTGGCTAAACACCCATTGTTCTGGGGTTGTGAGTTAGCCATGAATATTGTTGTTTGATATTAGCTTGACCTTGATTATAATTCACCAATATATGGTTGTTTCTTCAATTCTGTGTTTAATTGCTTAATTGTCTGGCCAACAGTTAGGTTCTATTTACTATCTGTGCTATGCTTGGGAAAGCCATGTTTAGATTAGAGAAGAATTGAAGAAAGCATGATCTTAACTCTTAGGGGGAGCGGATTTGTGGTTAGGATAGGAATACCTAGTCACCGTGCTTAATTAAATATCGTAATCTTAATGCGTTCTTAATAGATTGATTTCATAGGAATATAGACGTTAATCTATTGAGAATAGGTGAGTAGTACTTCGGGAAAAGGCTATGAGAGCATTTATCGATTAATTAGCAATCGTGGGTGAATTATATGAAAGGGAGAGTTAATTAGAACACAATACGAATGGTGAATCGATCACAACCCTGGAATACTTGTCTCTACTGAATACACAACAATCAATTCGTTACTTGATAATTTAGTATTACTTAGAAT
Organism: Nicotiana attenuata; assembly: GCF_001879085.1. Taxonomy (NCBI): domain Eukaryota; kingdom Viridiplantae; phylum Streptophyta; class Magnoliopsida; order Solanales; family Solanaceae; genus Nicotiana; species Nicotiana attenuata. The sequence continues at coordinate 62,052 of NW_017671785.1, forward strand.
CATAGTATAGTATAATCATAATATTGGACTTTGATTTTAGCTGGACTGAATAACAATTTTAGTAATTCAGTGAGTAGTTTACACAAGTATCTGTGGTTTCGACACTCAACTTATCATTATATTACTTGTCGACCACGTATACTTGCGTGTGCGTTTGGGAGCAATAAGTTTTTGGCGCCGTTGCCGGGGACTTGAATATTAACTACTTGCTAGTTTTTGCTTTAATTGCTTATTTTGTCTAGTCTAACGTTACTTGATTGTTGCTTAGATCTCAGGAACTTTGATTGAATGCGTAGGGTCAGAAGCCAGGACAGACTTCAGGGCTTTGATCCTGAACCTGAGAGAACATTTCACAGGAGGTTGAGGGAAGCAAGGGACACGAATAATATTCAGGGACTTGTTCAATTTCCTGTGAACATGGCAGAGGAGCAACCTATAGCTGTTCAAGAGGTGGCAATGCCCAGCATTGCTAATATCACCTCCAGTACCGTGAAGCCCAGGATCACTGGGCATTTTGAGCTGAAACAGAGCATGATCCAGTTACTTCATGCGAACGGGAAATTTATGGGTCTTCCACATGAGGATCCGCAACAGCACATTCTGAACTTCTTGGAGATTAGTGATACTTATATCACTAACGGGGTCACTCCAGATTATGTGAGGCTCACACTTTTTACATTCTCTCTATTGGGTGAGGCTAAGCGATGGCTAAAGGCAGAAGCAGCTAACTCCATTACAACATGGAATGATTTGGCAAGAAAATTTCTAGCAAGGTTCTTTCCTTCAGGAAAAACTGCAAAGATCAGAAGTGAGATAGTGGCCTTCAAACAGAAAGCGGGAGAATCTTTATACTTAGCTTGGGAAAGGTTCAAGGGGCTACTCAGAGACTGTCCTCATCACAATCAGACGAATGAAGTGTTAGCTCACACTTTCATAGAAGGACTACATTCTGAAACAAAGATCATGGTAGATGCTGCAGATGGGGGTCAGGTGTTAGAGAAAAGCTTTGACGAGATATATGCATTATTGAACAAATACTCCAAGAGCAATCCGGATTGGCAAGGAGAGATGGGCAGGCACATAGTGCAAAAGTCTGCAGGGGTTCTTGAGTTAGATGTCGTCTTATCATTATCAGCGCAGATTGCTACACTGCCAATCAAGTGAACCAGATGAATTTGAGTATCAACAAGCAGCAAACACAACCGGTACAACAGGTTCAGCCTTTTTGTGAAATATGTGGAGAAGGGCACACGAGCGACATATGCCCCGCAAACCCAAAGTCTTTCTGCTTTGTGGGTAATTCAAACAGGGGCCAAACAAACCAATATGGGAACACTTACAATCCCAACTGGAGACTTCTCTTGGGGTGGAAACCAGGGCACTCAGAATCAATACAGGCCTCAAGCACCTCAACAGCAATATAGACCACCTCAGGTTGAACAACAAGCGAATCCTACAAGTCACCTTGAAGACATGTTAAAAAAAGTGATGGCTGAACAGCAAGCCCTCGCCCACAACAGTGAGAAATTTGGAGCATCAAATGGGACAGCTTGCTAGTGCTCAAAATACTAGACTAGCGGGAGCTCTTCCAAGTGACACTGAAGCCAATCCTAGGGCGACCCTTAATGCTGTGTCATTGAGGAATGGGAGACAACTAGAGGAAGTTCTATCTAAAAAGAGGAAACAAGTGACTTTTAATGAGATGCCAGCCACTGTAGAATCAACATCAGAGAAAGCCAAGGAGCCAGAGAAGCCGGCTGGAGAGGCAGTGGCTGAGCAATCCCCACAATTGGTTGCAAGGCCACCACCTCCATTCCCTCAAAGACTGCAGAAATTACGAGATCATGCAGCATATAATAAGTTTCTTGATATCTTGAAGCAGGTACAAATTAATATTCCATTGGTTGACATCTTACAGGAAGTACCCAAATATGCACAGTACATCAAGGACATTGTGGCGAATAAAAGGAGGCTGACTGAGTTCGAGACTGTGGCTCTCACTGAGGAGTGCAGTTCCAGAATTCAAGGCAAGTTACCTCAGAAATTGAAGGATCCAGGTAGTTTCACTATCCAAATCACGATTGGTAAACATGTTGTTGGGCGAGCTCTATGTGACCTTGGAGCAAGCATCAATTTGATGCCGCTATCTATATTCAGACAGTAGGGGTTGGGTGAACCACACCCAACCATAGTTATCTTACAGTTAGCTGACCGCTCCCTTGCTCATCCTGAGGTAGTAATTGAAGATGTGCTGGTCCAAGTGGGGTCTTTTATATTCCCAGCTGATTTCATCATCTTGGATTACGAGCCTGATCAGGAAGTCTAATTTATTTTGGGGCATCCATTCTTAGCCACGGCCGAGCTATTATTGATGTTTTTGAAGGAAAGATAACGATGAGAGTGGGTGATCGAGTGGAGGTCTTCAATGTTAATAGAGCACTCAAGTTACCAGCCCACTATGAAGAGTTGTCCATGATCTCTGTGGTAGAAGGTGATGCCACGTCGTTAGTACCTTATATGAGCCCTGCAGATCCTATTGAACGTGTATTGATTGGGGACGTAGAGAATGGTGAAGATGAAAGGATGGGAGAAATAGAGCAAGTGCTGGATATGTCCTGCTGTTATGTACATGGGGTTAGAAAATTTGAAGAATTGGACAGGCCTGTCACTCTGACCCTCCCCAGGCCATCTATTGAAGAGGCTCCGAAGCTAGAACTCAAGCCACTTCCAGCGCATCTGCGCTATGCTTATTTGGGGAACTCAGAGACACTGCCCGTGATTATTTCATCCAGCTTGACCAGCACTCAAGAAGAAAAATTGCTCAGAGTCCTCCGTGAGCATAAAAGGGCCATTGGGTGGACTATAGCTGACATCAAGGGAATTAGTCCATCGTTTTGCATGCATAAAATCTTTCTAGAGGACGGACACCGCCCCAGTGTAGAGCAGCAAAGGAGATTAAATCCCATTATGAAGGAGGTGGTGAAAAAGGAAGTAATCAAGTTGCTCGATGCAGGTATCATTTTTCCTATTTCTGATAGCAACTGGGTAAGCCCGGTTCAATGTGTGCCTAAAAAGGGAGGAATGACTGTAGTTGAGAACGAGAAGAATGAGCTAATCCCCACTCGCACTGTTACGGGCTGGAGAGTCTGCATTGATTATAGAAGGCTCAATAAGGCAACTCGCAAAGATCACTTCCCACTCCCATTCATCGATCAAATGCTAGACAGGTTAGCCGGGCATGAATATTACTGCTTCCTTGATGGTTATTCAGGATACAATCAGATCGTCATATTCCTAGAGGACCAGGAGAAGACTACTTTTACTTGTCCTTATGGCACCTTTGCCTTCAAGCGAATGCCATTTGGTCTTTGTAATGCACCAGCCACTTTCCAGAGATGCATGATGGCTATTTTCACTGACATGGTGGAAAATTCGTGGAAGTGTTTATGGATGATTTTTCAGTTTTTGGGTCTTCTTATGATGATTGCTTGAGGAATTTAAGCAAGGTGCTGGCCCGTTGTGAAGAAACAAATCTGGTACTAAATTGGGAAAAGTGCCATTTTATGGTACAAGAGGGCATCGTGTTGGGTCACAGAGTATCTAGGAGCGGCATTGAAGTTGATAAAGCAAAGGTGGAGGCGGTTGCAAAATTACCTCCACCTATCTCAGTGAAGGGTGTCCGGAGTTTCTTGGGACACGCGGGTTTCTATCGGCGCTTTATTAAAGATTTTTCAAAAATTGCCACTCCCTTGTGCAGGCTGCTTGAAAAAGATGTCTCTTTCAATTTTGATGATTCTTGCCTCAACGCATTTGAGGAACTTAAAAAGAAGTTGGTGACTGCCCCCATTATTGTGGCACCTGATTGGTCTCTACCATTTGAACTTATGTGTGATGCGAGTGACCTTGCTATTGGGGCAGTGCTAGGCCAGAGGAAGGACAAGATGTTTTATTCCATCTACTATGCGAGTAAGACTCTTGATGATGCACAGCAGAATTACACCACCACTGAGAAGGAGTTGTTAGCCGTTGTGTGGGCCTTTGAGAAATTCCGGGCATACTTGGTGGGAACGAAAGTCATAGTTCATACGAACCATGCAGCAATCAGGTATTTGTTATTAAAAAAGGAATCCAAAGCTCGTTTGATGCGCTGGGTTTTGTTGCTGCAGGAATTTGATGTTGAAATACGAGATCGAAAGGGGACAGAGAACCAAGTAGCTGATCATCTATCACGGTTGGAAAATCATGATCACGTGGAGGAGGGTGGCCAAATTAAAGATGTGTTCCCTGATGAGCAACTTTTTTCTATAGCCCAAGACTCTCCCCTATGGTATGCAGACTATGTGAATTATCTTGTGAGTGGAGTACTCCCTCCCGAAATCCAATCTGAAGCTAGAAAGCGGTTCTTACATGATGTGAACTTCTATTACTGGGATGAGCCCTATTTGTTCAAGCAATGTGCTGATCAGTTGATGAGGAGATGCATTCCTGAAAAGGAGGTGGAACTAGTGTTGTATGATTGTCACGCATTACCTTATGGAGGCCATGATGGAGGAGATAGAACAGCTGCAAATGTGTTACAATCCGGTCTCTTTTGGCCAACCTTATTCAAGGATGCGCATGCATTCTTTAAGAAGTGTGACCAATGTCAGAGAACGGTAACAATCACAAGGAAGCATGAGATGCCTTTGAATAATATTCTAGAAGTTTGAGCTTTTTGATGTGTGGGGAATAGATTTTATGGGGCCATTTCCACCGTCCAGAGGAAACAAATACATTTTGCTAGCCGTTGACTACGTGTCAAAATGTGTGGAGGCAACTGCTTTGCCAACCAATGATGCCATGGTGGTAGCTGCTTTTGTGAAAAAGAACATATTCTCGAGATTTGGGACTCCACGGGCCTTAATCAGTGATGAAGGGACTCATTTTTGCAATCGATTGTTGAATAACCTTCTTGCTAAATATGGAGTTTGCCACAAGGTTGCTACAGCATGTCATCCGCAGACAAGTGGGCAAGCTGAGGTGTCAAACCGAGAAATCAAGCAAATATTAGAGAAGACGGTAAGTGTGAATAGGAAGGATTGGGCTGCAAAGTTAGATGATGCCCTATGGGCGTATAGGACTGCATATAAAATACCAATTGGAGCGTCCCCTTACAAGCTGGTTTATGGGAAGGCCTGCCACTTGCCCGTTGAGCTCGAACACAAAGCATATTGGGCCATTAAGAAGCTGAACATGGACCTTGAAGCCGCAGGTGAGAAAAGACTTATGCAGTTGAATGAGTTAGACGAGTTCAGGTTGCACTCTTATGAAAATTCCAAGCTATATAAAGAAAAGACCAAACGATGGCATTACAAGCATATCAAGCCACGTCACTTTGAGCCAGGACAACAGGTATTGTTATTCAATTCTAGACTGCGACTGTTCCCTGGGAAGCTAAAGTCGAGATGGTCAGTTCCTTTTGAGGTGGTGAGAGTCACCCATTATGGTGCAATCGAGCTACGAGCTTTAAATGGTGAGAGGACATTCTTGGTGAATAATCATAGAGTCAAGCATTACTGGGGAGGAAGGATTGATCGTGAAAAGACAAAGGTTGTACTCGCTGATGAGTAAGCGAGACTCTACGTCGTGCCGCGATATTAAATCAGGCGCTTGTTGGGAGGCAACCCAACATGTTTATATCTTTTAGTTATTGATTTTTTTAGTGTCAAGTTTTGTGTTGTTTTTATTTTACAGAGTAGGGGAAGTCTGAGTACCCAAAGTTGAAGTTGAGGAGCATGTTTGAGCTTAAGTGTGGGGTCGTCCCGACCCTTAATATTGAGGATCATGTCCGAGCTAGGCCCGAGAGGGTCTCAGGGAGTATTTCTCACCCTTGTTTTAATATTTCTCTATGATCATGCATCGAGGAGTATGCATAATATAAGTGTGGGGTGGGGAAACTATTTTCAGACTTTTCCCGACGATGGATCTTTTGGACAATTTTCTTGAGGGATAAAAGTCCGATTTAAAAAGACCAAAAAGATTTTTGTTTTTATTTTTTTTTATTTTTTTTGAATTGCTAGGTAGTATTCCTTGGTTTTTCTTTAGGCACCGGTTCTTTTCCAAGGATGTAGCTCCAAACCGGGTATTTTAATTTCTTTTTAGGAGTAGTTTAGGAAGAAACTGAGCCACTCTAAGATACTCGTTGACATGGTTGATGCTGGCACATTAGGCTATGACATACATTCTGTTTTCCCGTGTACTTGGTTTGAATTGTGAAGCCTAAATAAAGTAAATAGCCTATTTTGTGACGCCTTCTCTCAGTTGTTTGACTTGTATGCCACATAGTGCAAGGTTGTTTAAAATTTCTTAATTATGTGTGCTTGCTTGACTTGAGAGTTGAACAGAACTGTCTTGATTGAGTCATGTGCAACGTGTGTGTGAGGATTTATGATTTTCTGTGCTATCATGTATAGTCTAGAACTTGCCCCGTGTGTTAATTGAAGCAAAATTGTAAGTTGTGCTAATCTAGGAGATGACGTAGGCATTTTCTTGCTTGATCATGGATGTGCTTGTCACATAAAAATAAAATTTTCCGTTGCTAGCCCCTTTGAGCCTATAGACCTTTCTTTGGCACCCACATTACAAGCCATACCCTTATTTTGTTCTTAATTTGATATTGATTGAACCTGTAACTCCTAAGGCACGTAGTCGCTAAAAGAAGTAAGGATAGATATTGGGGAGCATCTTTTGAGTGGAACCATGGAAGGGCCCGTTGGTGCACTAAAGTTGAAATTAAAGCTCACTAGCCGATGAACTTTATTGTATGGAGTGTGTGGAGAAAAGAAAAGAAAAATGATAGTGAATGTATATAGAAAAAAAACACCTCCAATTCTTATTGATTTGTGCTAGTGAAAAATAGAGAAGTGCTTAATTGAAAAGAGGGCTATGTTGTATGTGGCAAGTGGGTTGGTTGAGAAGAATATGAGCTTTGTAAATGTAGTGTATTAAAGTGCTTAGGAGGGTGAGTCAATATTTCTAAATATATCCTACCCGTCCCGTAGCCTACATTACAACCTAAATGTCCTAATTGATCCTAGATTTGGCTAGCTTAAATTAGTAGAGATATACACTACAGGCAAGCTTATGGTATGACCACGGGATGCATATGAATTCTTTGTGAGAGTGAGTGAATTTTATTCAAGTGTGTGATGTCCTTAAATTATATTCAAAAGTATATTTGAATGTGTGGACAAATTTAGATTCATTCTTTTGTTTATTGGTGAGGGCACATGATCTCATGAATGATTGGTAATGTTGTAAACTTTCTTGTTGGGTAAGTGCATGAATTGAGGGTGCTTAGTGGTTGCAAGTCGATTGTTGAGGTTGGGAAGTGACGAATAGGTTTGGAATTTATTGAATCGAAATATTTTACTTGGGTATGCTTAAACGAGAAGAATGTGAAATTTTCTGTGTTGATGTTTGTGTGCCGATATTGATTATAGTCTAGGGTATAGTGTGTGGGTGAAAGTTAAAGTACTCCTCTATAATTGATACTTGTACGTAGTTGGGGGGGTTTATTAGATTGTCCAATTGCTCGAGGACGAGCAACGTTTAAGTGTGGGGTGTTGATGATAGGTGATAATAGGTAAATTAGACTATAATTAGGCCCTAAAGAACCACATTTTTGTATAGCTTTTACGGTAAAAAGTGATAACAAAATGCTCTGATTAGTGCTTTTCATGCTTTGCAGGCTATATCCAATAAAAGAAGTCTGTGGAGTACTTTTGGGATCAATTACGGAGAAAAGGAGGCCAATCATACAATATCCACAAAGTGCACCAAGCAAAGGGACAAAACCAGAACTGAAGCTGGTCTGCCGCTGTCCGGGCGTAACCGCGGTAGGACCACGGCAGAACATTGCTGCAGATTCCGAAGGCCACTCTGGCCGCGATCCTGGCGTAACCTTGGTAGGACCGCGGCAGGACGCGTAAACTTCAGGGACCAAAGTGCAAAACACGGGATTTTAAGCCCTAAACCCTATATTAAACGAAGGAAGCCGGCCAAGAAAAGGGGGACGCCACTTTGGAGTAAAAACACACACGGGATCGTGAGGAAGTGGAGAATTCTCAGTTTTCTTTATCTTTTTCTAGTATTTTCAATTGATTCAACAATTATGCAATTGTTTGATTACATCATGAGTGGCTAAACACCCATTGTTCTGGGGTTGTGAGTTAGCCATGAATATTGTTGTTTGATATTAGCTTGACCTTGATTATAATTCACCAATATATGGTTGTTTCTTCAATTCTGTGTTTAATTGCTTAATTGTCTGGCCAACAGTTAGGTTCTATTTACTATCTATGATATGCTTGGGAAAGCCATGTTTAGATTAGAGAAGAATTAAAGAGCGCATGATCTTAACCCTTAGGGGGAGCGGATTTGTGGTTAGGATAGGAATATACCTAGTCACCGTGCTTAATTAAATATCGTAATCTTAATGCGTTCTTAATAGATTGATTTCATAGGAATATAGGCGTTAATCTATTGAGAACAGGTGAGTATTACTTAAGGCTATGAGAGCATTTATCGATTAATTAGCAATCGTGGGTGAATTATATGAAAGGGAGAGTTAATTAGAACACAATACGAATGGTGAATCGATCACAACCCTGGAATACTTGTCTCTACTGAATACATAACAATCAATTCGTTACTTGATAATTTAGTATTACTTAGAATCGTAGTATAGTATAATCATATTATTGGAATTTGATTTTAGCTGGACTGAATAACAATTTTAGTAATTCCGTGAGTAGTTTACACAAGTCTCTGTGAGTTCGACACTCAACTTATCATTATATTACTTGTCGAACACGTATACTTGCGTGTGCATTTGGGAGCAACATATACCAGTACGTTTGAACTAGGAATACTCATGATGTTTGCCTAAGCTGTTCACTTAGGTTCTGGCTTAATCTACTTTGCTAAGTTGTCTAGTATCTCAAAGTAACTTTGACTGTGTGCCAACCTGTCCAGTGTTAATATGTTTATTTTTCTACATGGATGTTTGTGATCTTTGCTCTATGTCTCTTCCACCTATTCGTATGACTAATTTCTTAATCCAATTAAACTATTGAACACTTATGTGCATCATGTTGTTTATGTGCTGCTACCATACACTAATGTGTATTTTATGTGTCCCCAATCCCCCACTATCCCTGTGTGAAATTTGTGTTGAATGGTGCTAACCTGTTTGTCCTATAACCAATCAAGCTGCTTGCTGATTTTTCAAAACTGTTTATCTGGTTCTCAAACTGTTTTACTACTAAATCAGTTCTAATTTTTCAAAAAACCCTCTTTACTTATAGAGTCATTTTGGTACTGTTTTCTTGTCAAAACTTTTCAAAACTATTTCAAGCACTCTCACTCTACTCTTAAGTCCCTAAGTTCTGCCCCTCCAGTGTGTGTGCTGCCTTGGGATCCTCTTGAGATCTCGTTATACTCTGGCACACTGGGCTGGCTATTCCACATTACACTTTCTCAATCCTTATTATGAAAAGTCTAGGTGTGAGCACTGCCCGGGATCCTTGAGGTCCTTAGGGAACTCTGACACACCTGGACATGAAATTGGCTATGAAATCCTTGGCATATGAGACTACTGAAGCCTTGGCATTGCCAGGATTTGCTTCGGGCCTACTTTAGGCTCCCTATAGTTTAATTTACAATTTTATTTATGTAATTTATTCGATCATTGGTCTATAATAATTAATTGTAAACAAATATTGGGGTGGCTAGTGAAAAAGGAGAGTAGTTATATCATATTGTTGGTAATCCTGGGTAGAAAACATGTTATAGGTTTTATATTCTATGTATCTACATTAGAAGCTATGTCTTAGGATTGATATGCTCATTTACATTCAAACCATGTTAAACCTGCATTAGATATCCTATTTTTGGGGCTTCAAGTGTTTCACTTCAGCATGTTTTACATCATTATTCCATGATTCAATCTCGCATAAATAATTCCACTTATAAATCCTGCTACTAGGTTAATAATCTCGCCTTAATAAACTGTCATCCTTGTGTGCATTAGATACCATATTTTTAGGAACTTTATTTGCATTTGTTCGAACCTGCTTATTTCGATTAAAATAAGTCAATGTCCACGAAAAGGTATAAAAGCAACTCCCCGTATAGATATCATGTCTTTATGCACGAATCAGTATAAATCACCTGTTATAATTTGTGTCACCTAGAACATCACGTTTGTAGGTTGAACAATTTCTAAAACTGTTAATCATCTCCTGTAATTGTGATTGCATACAATCCCACGCCTAGGCAAGCCTTAGGTAACCAATCTCTATATGAAACTGGAAACTGCGTTATGATTGTGTTAAACTGCTTAAGTTTTATAGGACTTAAAATCAGTAGGCAAATCATTTATAACCCTGCCATTGAATGTTTTGCATATTCTGTGTATTAATGTTCACCTGGACATCCTGTCCTAGGATTCTTTCTAAAAACACTACATATATATAAGTGTTTGAGACGTGCTATTTATTTGCTGTATCTGTGCGGAGGTAAACATGAGCCTTTTAACCACTTCTTGTCCCTATTTACTGGTCCTACATGTTATTTGATTGTCGCCTAGATTTTTGCCCTTTTAAATACCTTAGGATTGTCTAGAACTACCCAGATTTAGCGGTCCCAAACTCCTCCGAGACCACAAGGAAGGGGCGGGTAACAGCACACTTAGACGTTGTTAAGTAAAACTCGCTTAATAACCACTAAGGGATGGGATAATGGGTAGAAAAGGATATGATGACTTGTGCGCTAATGCAACGTGTAGCCCCTCATTGAGGAGTGATTACGGGGCATTGTATAGATGTGATCCTATAGGATAAACAACTTAGGACCCCCCCCCCCCCATTTCCTTTTACATATGTGTGCTTAGATTGCTTAACTATTAAAATCAATGTTCCTTTTACATATGTGTGCTTAGACTATTTAACTATTAAAACCAATGTTCCTTTACATATGTGTGCTTAGACCGTTTATTTGCATCAGACTAATTCACAAAGTAAGTTTGGCCGGGACCCACCGTTGTGGACTTTGAGGGGTGCCTAACACCTTCCCCTTGAAGTAACTTCAAGACCTTACCCAATCTCTGGTTGTATAATTACTGTTGTAAATGACCCGTAATAGGTGCCCTAACACATCTTAATTCGTTAGGTAGGAACTCTTCAATTCCTTAGATCCCTTTTTCCCAAAAGGAAACGAGTTGTCCCAATAATGTCAGAAACCCTTACTAATCCGAAAGGAGAGGAAAAAAGTGGCGTGACAGTGTACTTCTTCCCTGTTTACACTACTTGAAATTTAAGCCTACTATTAGCTTAGGAAAGCATGTCTAAATGACTCAATTGTTTACTTGCTCTAACTGCTTTATCTGATATCTGTGCAGCATGCTAGGTTAGAATTACTTGTTTACCTTGGTATGAAGTTGGATTGAATTGATTATTCTTGTATTGTTGCTGTGTGTTTACACTGGGACTACGGGCGGTTTCCCAGTAGATCCCCCTTGCCTATTTATTTTGGACTATGGATTGATATTCCAGTAGTTCCCCTACATATTTATATTGGAACTACGGGACTGTACCGGTAGATTCCCCCAGTACTGGGTATTTACATTTAGGACTATGGATGTGGTATTCCGGTAGATTCCCTGCACATTATGAGTTGGACTACCGGACGACACCCGGGAGATCCACTTGATATTGATATTTGGCGACTACAGGATGGTATCCTGGTAGATCCACGGTTGCTATCTCTGTGTGGAGTTACGTTCTTTCTGTGATTTTCTCTCCGTTGTATTTGTTGTTATTCTTATTATCCCGTGTACTTCATACTGTTTCATTTCTTTATATATATGTGTATATGACCGGTAGGGCCTTGACCCTCCTCGTCACTACTCAACCGAGGTTAGGCTTGGCACTTACTAGGTACCGCTATGGTGTACTCATGTCCTTTCCTGCACATGTTTATTGTGTGCAGATCCAGGTTGTTCGACTCAGCTCTACTATCCTTGAGGCGAGGCGATTCTCCAGAGACTTCGAGGTATAGCATCCACAGACCGAAGAGTCCCTCTCCATTCTCTCTCGTAGTTATCGCCCTTCTATTTATTGTTATTTAGACATTCTGGAGTTAGATCACTATGTAGTATCCATAGCTTTTGATTTCATGAGATTCCGGGTTTTTGGGAGTTGTTCAGTTTTGAGATCTTGTATAGGTATATACTGAGCGGCATCTTAAACACTGCTATATTTGTTTATCTTCGATTTTTATTAGTTTTTTTCTGTATTTTTTTTCTTTTTCGCAATTGTTAGGCTTACCTAGTCCTAGATGCTAGGTGCCGTCAAGACAGTTCACGGAGGTCGAACTTGGGTCGTGATAAGTTGGTATCAGAGCTCTAGGTTCATAGGAGTCATGAATCACAAGCCGGTTTATTAGAGTCTCGCGGATCGGTACGGAGACGTCTGTACTTATCTACGAGAGGCTATGTAATTGTTAGGAAAATTCCACTTCATTTTATTTCCTTGTCGTGCGAGATTTTTGATATCACAATTCGAAACTTCTGTATTCTATTCTCTCATAGATGGTGAGGACACGCGCTACCATAAATGATCGGGCACTTGCGCCCCATACTAGAGCCTTCAGAGGTCGGGGCCAGGGTAGAGGCCGTGGAAGTGCACGCGGTACAGCCAGAGTACCCACGTGAGCTGCCACCGAGGAGCCACCAGTAGCTCCCGCCGGAGCCCAATCACCTGATACGCCTACTGCTACTACTACCCCAGCTCTTCACGAGACTCTTGCAAAGTTCATGAGCATGTACACCACTCTGGCTCAGGCAGGGTTGCTTCCCCTTGCTGCAGCCACATCTCAGGCCTGGGGAGAAGCACAGGCTCCTGCCGCCCGCACTCCTGAGTAGGGAGTGCATGTTGATCAGGTCCCAAAGATTATTCTTGTTCAGCCTGTAGCCCCAGTTCAGCCCGAGGACAGGGCAGCGGCTTTCAAGGATGAGCAGTGAAGGCTTGAGAGGTTCAAAAATTACAAGCCTCATGTATTCAGTGGTTTAGCATCAGATGATGCCCTGGGGTTTCTAGAGGAGTGTTACCTTATCCTCCGCACTATAGGTATATCAGGATCGAGTGGGGTTTCTTTCACTGCCTTCCAGCTTCGAGGAGTAGCTTATCAGTGGTGCACTTATGAGCTGGACAGTCCGGATGAGGCAGCTTCCTTGACTTGGACTTAGTTTTCAGATATGTTCTTGAGAGAGTTTGTCCCTCGGAGCCTCAGAGACGCATGGCGCACAGAGTTTGAGCATTTGCGCCCGGGTGCTTTGACTGTTTCGGAGTATGTTATCCGTTTAACCGATTTGGCTAGGCATGTACCAGCCTTGGTTTCTACAGCTCGTGGAGAGTTTGCCGGTTTATTAAGGGGCTCATTCCCAGCATCAGGTCTAGCATGGCTGGGGAGTTGGAGATGGATATTTCTTATTAGTAGGTTGTGAGCATTGCTAGGAGAGTGGAGGGTATGCATGCTCGGGATATAGAGGAGAGGGAGGCCAAGAGGTCTCGAGAGTCGGGCCATTATTCTGGTGCCCGTGCTCCAACTGCAGTTCGTCATGGTAGGGGTTATATGAGTCGCCCCGTTCATTCAGCTCTTCCAGCAGCCAGTGGTATTCTAGCTTCTGCTAGGCCTCTGGAGCCTTATTATGCACCTCCTGTATCTAGTACGCCTCCTACACGAGGTGCTTTCAATGGTCAGTCCAGCAGACCTGGCCCGAGCTAGTCACAGCCGCCACTTCCTCCCAGAGCTTATTTTGAGTGTGGTGACACACGCCATATGGTAAGGGATTGCCCCAGACTAAGGAGGGGTGCACCTCCACAGGCTCCTCAGCCACAGTGTGCTCCGCAGAGTTCTCAGGCTATGATCACAGCACCAGTTGCTACCCCCACCTGCTCAGCTAGCTAGAGGTGGAGGTCGGGCAGGTAGAGGTTGCCCTAGAAGGGGAGGCCAGTCTAGATATTATTCCCTTCGATCTCGTACCGAGGCTGTCGCCTCCGATTCTATCATCACAAGTATTGTCCCGGTTTGTCATAGAGACGCATCAGTTTTATTCGATCCAGTCTCCACTTATTCTTATGTGTCTTCTTATTTTGCCCCGCATTTGTGCGTATCTTGGGATTCTTTGAGTTCCCCTTTTATGTTTCTACTCCAATGGGAGATTCTCTTAGTGTAGACCGCGTTTATCGGTTGTGTTTGGTTGCTCTTAGTGGTTTTGAGACCAGAGCCGATTTATTATTGCTCAGCATGGTAGATTTTGATGTTATGTTGGGCATGGACTGGTTGTCGCCCCATTATGCTATTCTTGATTGTCATGCGAAAATCGTGACGCTGGCTATGTCAGGTGTACTGCGAGTATAGTAGAGGGGTACTTTAGATCACACTCCCAGTAGAGTTATTTCTTTCCTTAAAGCTCAACGAATGGTTGAGAATGGGTGTGAAGCGTATCAGGCCTATGTGAGAGATGTTAGTGTTGATACCCCTACAGTTGATTCAGTCCTAGTAGTACGAGATTTCCCTAATGTGTTTCCAGCTGATCTTCCGGGCAAGCCGCCCGCTAGAGATATTTATTTTAGCATTGATCTGTTGCCGGGCACTCATCCCATTTTTATTTCTCCGTATCGTATGGCTCCTCCTGAGTTGAATGAGTTGAAGGATCAGTTACAGGAATTGCTTGATGAGGGATTTATTCGGCCCAGTGTATCACCTTGGGGTGCTCCTATCTTGTTTGTGAAGAAAAAGGATGGTTCAATGCGTATGTGCAGCCGGTTAAACAAGGTTACAATGAAGAACCGTTATCCTTTGCCTCATATTAATGACATGTTTGACTAGCTACAGGGTGCATGAGTGTTTTCGAAGATTGACTTGCGTTCAGGTTACCATCAGTTGAAGATTCGGGAGCCAGATATCCTGAAGACTGCTTTTAGGACTCGGTATGGTCATTACGAGTTCCTTGTTATATCATTTGGGCTGACCAATGACCCAGCAACCTTCATGCATTTGATGCATAGTGTGTTTCGGTCGTATCTTGACTCGTTCGTCATTGTATTGATTGATGATATTCTTGTATGCTCCCGTAGTGGGGAAGATCATGAGCAACACCTGAGGACAGTGCTTCAGACTTTAAGAGAAAAGAAGTTATATGCAAAGTTCTCGAAATGTGAGTTTTGGTTGGATCCCGTGGCATTCTTAGGTCACGTGGTGTCGAATGAGGGGATAAAGGTAGATCCAAAGAAAGTGGAAGCAGTGCAGAGTTGGCCCAGACCATCCTCAGCTATAGAGATCCGCAGTTTTCTTTGCTTGGAGGGTTATTACCGTCGATTTGTTGAGGGGTTTTCATCAATCGCAGGACCGATGACCAGGCTGACCTAGAAGGCTGCTCCGTTCCAGTGGATGGAAAAGTGTGAGGCGAGCTTCCAAAAGCTCAAGATAGCTTTGACTACAGCCCCAGTTTTGATATTGCCTACATGTTTGGGGTCTTATACTATCTATTGTGATGCCTCGAGGATTGGACTTCGAGCGGTATTGATGCAGGACGGTAGGGTGATTGCCTATGCATCCAGATAGTGGAAGTTACATGAGAAGAATTATCTTGTCCATGATCTCGAGTTAGCTGCCATTGTTCACGCCTTGAAGATCTGGTGTCATTATTTGTACGACGTGCCTTGTGAGATTTATACTGATCATCGGAGTTTGCAACATTTGTTTAAGCAGAAGGACCTTAATTTGTGCCAGAGGGGGTGGTTAGAGCTGCTGAAGGACTATAATATCCCTATTTTGTATCACCAGGGCAAGGCCAATATGGTGGCCGATGCTTTGAGTCGCCGGGCGGAGAGTTTGGGGAGTTTGGCTTATTTACCAACATCGAAGAGGCCCATGGAGATGGATGTTCAGGCCTTAGCCATCCAGTTTGTGAGATTGGATCTTTCGGAGCCCAATCGGGTCCTTGCTTGTGTGGTTTCTCGGTCTTCCTTGTTTGATCGTATCCGGGTGCGTCAGTTTGATGACCCTCATTTGCTGTCCTCAAGGACAAGGTCCTGCACGGCGATGCCAGAGATGTGACTATTGGTGAGATGGGGTATTGAGGATGCAGGATCGGGTTTGTCTACCCAATGTTGATGGGCTTCGAGAGTTTATTCTGGAGGAGGCCCATAGTTTGCGGTATTCCATCCATCTGGGTGCCACAAAGATGTATCAGGATTTGAGACAGCACTATTAGTAGAGGCGAATGAAGAAAGATATTATTGGGTTTTTAGCTTGGTGCCTCAATTGTCAGCAGGTGAAGTATGAGAACTAGAGACTGGGTGGTATGCTTCGGTAGATAGAGATTCTGGAGTGGAAGTGGGAGAGGATTGATAATAGGTGAATTTAACTATAATTAGGCCCTAAAGAACCACCTTCTTGTATAGTTTTGATGATAAAAGTGATAACAAAATGCTCTGATTAGTGCTTTTCATGCTTTGCAGGTGATATATGACAAGAGAAGGCTATGGAGTACTTTTGGGATCAAATATGGAGAAATAGAAGCCAATCGTAAAATTTTGCCAAATGAACCAAGTGAAGCAGCTCAAGCCAAGCCTGAAGAAGGACTGTCGCGGTTCCACCGCGACCGCGGCAGAACCGCGGTAGAAGACGGCCGCAGATAAGTTGAGATTCAGAGAAGGTGTGTGGCCGCGGTTTGACCGCGACCGCGGCAGAACCGCGGCAGAGGCGGAAAAGTTCAGGGACCTAAGTGCAAAACACGGGATTTTTAGCCCAAAACCCTATTTTAAATACTAGACTTCGCCCAAAGGAGGAAGGAATTGTATTGGAGAATATTTTAGCAAGGAAAACAATTGTGAGAGATCACCCAAAACATCTTTCTTCTTTTTTCTTTGATTCTTCTTGCAAGTTTTATGATGAATATTGTTTTAGTTTGTTTACCCATAGTTATGAGTAGCTAAATCCTTTGTCTAAGGTTTTGATGGAACCTATTGGGGGATGAACTTCTTGTTTATGTGAATACAAATTTCTAGTTCCAATCTCTATTTGTTCAACTATGTGTTTGTTGTAGTTAATTGACAGGATCCTCAATTAGCTGTGCCTATTTAGTGTGCATAACTCGGGAGAGAGTGCATATTTAGGTAATTGTTGAACAACACGACTCCCAAAGTATATGAGGGATCAATAACCGAGGGTTTGAAGGCGGGATTAGGGATAACGAAGCCTTGGGTGTAATCTAAAGTGAATTGTGTTAAATAAAGCAAGCTAGTGTATCTCGGGAGAGTGCAACTAGTAAATTACTGTGATTACTCGGGAGAGATTTACGGTAAGAAGAGCGTTAATGATTGATAGATATGTGTTGGTAAATTTGTATGAAGAATAAACAGAAGGAATTCCATCAATAGGGGAAATCAGTACCTTAGCACTTTCTCATTATTGTTTACAGCTTAGCATCTTTAATTTGTAGCTATTAGTTACTGTTGATCTTAGTTATTAAAAACACCATCAACTGTGATTCTCAACGTCTGGGAAATTGATTCTAAAGAGTTTAGTAGGTCTAAAGATAGTGATTGATAGGTTAATTCTCTGTGGATTCGACTCTGGGCACAATACTCAGGTTATATTTGCAACGTCCGCATTGTCCTTTTTATAAGGCATAGTTGGGCGTGATCAAATTTTGGCGCCGTTGCTGGGGAATTAACGGAATTATCAATTACCATTGATAGAAATACAAAAATTCTTAGTGTGGTCAGTTTTCTCTCTACCCAATTTTTCATTGAAATTTTGACGGTTGTTGATCTGGTTGCACAGGTGTATGCCTAGAAATTCTACGAGGACTGGAGAACTACTTGAAGGACTCTCAGAACCCGAGAAAACATTCTGGACATTGAACCGTGCCAACAAAAGACTTCAACAATCCCAACAAACACACAAATTCGAAAATGACGTGGGAGACGTAAACGACCCCAACAGAAACGTCAGGAATGAGCAAGTTGACTTAACTGCCAGAGAAGTGGCACCTCTTGTGCCTGAGGGTGCACTATATGACTGGGCACAACCCACAGCTGACAATCTGGCCACTGCCATTGTTGTGCCCGCAATACAAGCTGAATCGTTCCAGATCACAAATAACATGCTGCACGTGTTGCAAAACAAGGGACTCTTTTTTGGGACGCAAATAGAAGATCCTCAGCAGCACTTGAAGAACTTCCTGTCTATCTGCAAAACTCAAAGGCAACCCAACGTGACTCAGGAAGCAATCAGGCTGTTATTGTTTCCATTCTCGGTGACAGGAGCTGCTCAGGTTTGGCTAAACTCACTCCCCATAAACTCTATAGAAACTTGGGATGAGTTAGTCAAGCAATTTCATAACAAGTTCCACCCGCCCAACAAAACTGCTCAACAAATTGATGAGATCGTGAGCTTCAAACAGAAACCAATGGAGACACTGCATGAGACATGGGGCAGGTTTAAAGGAATGTTGGTTATGTGTCCCCACCACGGTGTTCCAGAACAGATGTTGGGACAACGGTTTTACATGGGACTGTCAGACAGCATGAAGAATATGTGGATGCCTCAGCTGGTGGGGCATTCTTGAGCAAAACCTGGAGAGAAGGCCAGAATCTGCTTGACAAGATGGCGCAGAATTCGGGGTGGACGACCACGAATGCACCTATCACTACAGTGGTGCACTCGGTGCCTCTTGATCCCTCAAATACCATGGCTGAAAATATGGCGACCCTCCTGACACAGATGAGCATACTCACCAAAAAGGTTGAGGAATCAGGGCAGAAACAGCAAGTACATATTGTAGACACTACTAACGGGGGCTTGTGCACATCTTGCATTAGCCAGCCAATTGGTAATCCTTGGAACGCAGAACATGATCATCAGCATCAACACCCTGAGGACATGAACTATGTGTCCAACTATGGAGGCCAGAGACAGGGCAATCAGAACTGGGGCCAGCAAAATCAGCAGCAATACAGGCCGGCGCAGCCACAGTTTAACACAGGAAACATGGGAGGTATGAGACCCCCCAACAATATGGCACCTTATCCCAGGCCACAGGGGTACAACAATCACAATCAGCAGCAAGGGTATCATCCACCTCAGTAGCAGCATGGTGGAAGACAAGANAAGATATAGAAATACTAAGAAAGGAAGATTTCCACCAAGGAGATCTAGGCAATACAACGAACAAGATAAGAACGATGGAAAATGCTACGAATGTGGAAAATTTGGACACATCCAAGCAGAGTGTCCAGAACTGAAAAGGAAGATCTCTAGAGGATTCAACAAGAACAAATCATTTGGAAGCTGGAGCGATGAGGATGACTCAGACCATGAAGAAATAGCAAATCTCTGCTTCATGACAATCCTAGAAAATGAGATCAACAAAACTTCAAGATGCTGGACAGATGAAGATGATTCAGACAATGAAAATTGTTTTATGGCAAGAGGAGAAACTAGCGAGGTAAGATCTTATGACTGTGAAAGATGTAATGAATTGCAGGACATTCTTGATTCCACCTTAAAAGAGTCTCAAAAAATAATGAATGAGCTTAAGAAACTCACTATGGAAATCAAAGACTGGAAACTCAAACATGAAGTATGTGAAATTGAAAAAGATGTACTTCAAGAGGAGTTTGAGGAATGGCAAATGCAGCTTAACAGCTTGCGCAAATCCACCAGTCACAGTTCTGTTAGGTCAAACCAGACAACTTACAAGTCAACTGGAAAAGAACCAATCAGGACTAAATCGACCAGTCGGTCGGACCAGTCGACTTACAAGTCAACTGGAACGGAATCAGCTAATCTCATGATAGTTAGTTCCAACACTTATGGAAGACCTGAAAATAGGTCTAGGGCTAAATGTCATTACTGTAATAAAAGTGGGCATAAATACTCTGGTTGTCACTTTCGTAAATTTCTTATGTCTAGATGGGTTTGAAAACCTAAAAATTCTGAACCCAGTAACACTAACTCACCAGGACCCAAGCAAGCTTGGGTACTTAAAAGAAAGTGATAATTATGTATTGCAGGAACACCACAGAGTAAGCCACAAAGGAAAATGGTATCTAGATAGTGCGTGTTCCAGTCACGTGACAGGTGACAAAAATCTTTTCAAGGAGGTTACAAAGATTGATGGAGGAAGCGTCAAATTTGGAGATGATTCAAGAGGCAAAATAGTTGGCACTGGAACTATTCACTTTAACAACAACTGTGACATTACTGAAGTATATCTTGTTGATGGACTAAACTACAATCTTCTCAGCATAAGTCAACTCTGTGACTCAGGATATGAGGTAAAATTTAAGAGAACAGGTTGTGCCATCGAAGACGAATCAGGTAAAATAATTCTTCCTGGAAAAAGGTACGGAAATATTTACATACTTGATGGATTCGAAAATATAGATGGTCACATTTGCCTAACTTCTATATCTGATGATCCCTGGTTGTGGCACAGAAGACTAGGTCATGCCAGCATGGATTTGATTAAAAAATTATCCAAACATGATTTAGTTATTGGATTACCCAAACTGAATTTCTCTAGAACTCATATTTGTGATGCATGTCAGATGGGTAAGCAAACTAGAAATTCTTTCAAAAACAAAGACATGGTGTCTACTTCAAAACCATTGCAATTACTTCATATGGATTTATTTGGACCTACTAGAACTGCTAGCATAGGAGGCAAGAAATATGCTTTTGTTATTGTTGATGACTTTTCACGTTTCACCTGGGTGATTTTCCTGTCTCATAAAGATGAAGCCTTAAGAAATTTTGAAGTCTTTTGCAAAAGGATTGAAAAAGAAAAAGGTTATCTGATCTCAAATAACTCTCTTCATTCTACTGCAAACAAGCATAGTAGCCTACATAGATCTGCTGTGTAATAAGTCAGGGATAGAAAGAGGGCATACAACTGGTGAGGCATTGTATCAAACGAGTGCTAGAGAATCTGAGCGATATACATCACATCTGTACTCGAAAGAAAACTTATTTGCTTGAAGAGAAATCCCTTGCAACCCAAGGGGACTGGATTAGGATTCACATTGAATCCGAACAAGTATAAAATTCCTGGTGTCTTTAATTTCTGCATTTACTTTCTGCATATTACATCAAACTATTATATCTGCAAGATTGCCATATTTAGTTGACTACTAAAGTTTTAAGTCAACTCATATTTCAATTAGTGACAATTCAACCCCCCCTCCCCCCTCTTGTACTTTCATAAGAATCTCATTCATCAATTTGTCTCTTCCATGCACTCTGAGTTTTCCATGAAGGATTTGGGTCCTTTGAGATATTTTCTTGGCGTGGAATTAGTCCCGAATTCAGATGGTCTTTTGTTGTTACAGCGTAAGTATATCAATGATATTCTAACACGCTTTGATTTAGCCCAATCAAAGCCTGTTCTTACCCCTCTTCACAGCAAGATGGACTGGAATTCTGTTGAGAGTCCATTGCTTGATGATGCTTCTATTTTTCGACAAATGGTTGGTAGCCTTCAATTCTTATCTTTTACAAGGCCAGATATCCAATTTGCAGTTAACCTTGCTTCACAATTTCTTCACAAGCCTCGCCAGATTCATCTACAAGCAGTCAAGCGCATCTTTCGCTATCTCAAGGGCACTATTAGCAATGGACTACAGCTTTATGCCCGTTCTCCTTTGTCTCTTACTATATATTCTGACTCTGATTGGGTTGGATGCACAGCCCCTAGGCGATCAACCTCTGGTTTCTGGTTTCTGTATCTTTCTTGGTGATAACTTAATCTCTTGGGCAGCGAAGAAGCAACCTACTGTGGCTAGATCAAGTATTGAAGCTGAGTATAGAGCTCTAGCTACAGCAACAGCGGAGGCTACTTGGTTGCAGTTTCTTCTTCGTGATCTAGGCATTTTTCTTAAAACTCCTATGCTGGCTAAGTGTGATAACATTGGTGCTATACATTTAGCTCATAATCTTGTCTATCATTCTCGTACTATGCATGTGGCTTTTGATTATCATTTTATTCGTGAAAAAGTGGATCAAGGCAATCTCATTGTTTCTCATGTTCACACATCTCAGCAATTGGCAGAATTGTTCACCAAAGTACTTTCTTCTACAAGGTTTCAGGATCTTCTCAACAATCTTCATGTCCGTTCCTCCCCTTCAGATTGAGGGAGGGTGATAGAGATAGCTTTTATATTATTTGTAATTATCCATTTATGTAGTTATCTTGTAGAATCCTTGTATAACTTGTACTCTCATATAAGAATAAATACTGGTGATGTGACCAGTGTTGGCGTAACGCCTCTGGCGGGGATGATGGTGCTGAGTTATGTTGAACTGTTGTCGATGCATTATGGGAGATGTGGTTAGGAGATGGTGTAATAAATAGGAGTATATTTTGATGAGAGTGTGTATTTATAAAGTGTTGCGTGAATGTGGAGGGTAGCCCTTGTTCTGTATGGCTTAGGTTCTCACAAGGAAAGTGATGATCACCCTATTGAGGTGGAAGTTCCAATGTGCAAGCAGTGGATGTTGTAATTTTTAGGGTAGTTTGGGTAGTGTCATGAGTAGAGTTTGTGATGGTAGTGACTGGAGTTGATGGTTGTTTTGCAGTATGGGTGTGGATACGATTCTGTGTAGATGTAGGAGGAGTAAGTAGCTGTGACAGTGGTTCCTTGTGCAAAGGATGCATGGAAGGTGGTGTGCTAAGCTCTTAAGGTGATAGCGTGTTAGATGGAAGTGGTGTGTCGTCATAGATGGAGTGTAGGTCTTGAGGGTCAGCAGTGAATATAGGGGAGGTTTGGTGATAGTGAATGTTTAATGATTATGAGGTCCTAGATTTTGGTGAATAGTCCATCATTTTTTGTTGTTGAGATTTACGGACTAAGGAATGAAGAGGTGGAGAAGTGATGGGATTTTTTGCTAAAGCAAAAGTAAAGTCTATTTGTGTAGCGGCAGTGGATGTATTTGTATTTCTAGTATAATTGACTGTGAAAGGAGGTGAGACTAGGGTATGGTGATCGGCTGGAGAAGTAACAGATAGCATATTAGTAGGGTGATCGAATAGGGTTTCAGGGGGAATGCAAACATATTTGTTAGGGCTATATGATTTTGTGGAGAATCTTGTAAGTGGGCCTCATTGTCAGAATGTGTGCAGCTGTATTTTTAGTTTTAAGGTTAGTGTAAGATATTTTTTTGCCAAGTAGTTTCACAATAACTAATTGGTGCCAAGGTCGGTATAGTCTGGTTTTGTCATCTGAGGAAATAGGAATGAAGTGGGGATGATGATTGGATGGGTTAGTTTGCTCATCATGTAGAGATAACTTGTTTAAAAATGCTGATTCAAGGTCAGTGGGTGTGGCAGACGGTGGTGAAGAGCGAGTGTCACTGTAACTTACCTTGTCAGTTGATGGAGGTTATGTGGAAGACATGGAAGTTTGTTTTGGATTGGCTGGGGTAACCGGTGACTTGTTCTTTGGACTTTCTCTTTCTTCTTTTTAGAGAGAAGGACTCTTTTTGTAGTATAAAGTTAGGAACTTTTATTCAACTACAATTCCTTCGAAATTGTGGAAGAAGGAAATATATCGATTTTTGTTGTGAAATTTTTTTTACGAAAACTTTGCTACATATCAAATAGGAGTACTAGAAAAAGAAAAAAGAACCTCTGAACACTTTCTCGTCCTCTCTAATAATCAAATGATAGCAAAACAACATTCTGTTGTTAATTTAATTCCTTATAAATATGTCCGATAATCTTATTTCATTTATGTTAAGTAACGAAATAACTTTGAACACTTAATTCTCCTTTCTGATAACCAAACAGTAGCAAAACAACATTTTTGTTGTTAATTTGATTCCTTTGAAATATGTTTGTTCATCTTATTTCTTTAATGTCAAAGTATCGGAATAAATTTTTAGGAAAACTAAATATTATTCTAAACGTAAATATAAAAATTATATTTTCAATAATGGACGAAATTGTGCTCAAAGTGCCTAACAACTCCTAATTTCAATAAACATATATACTGACTATAATTATATTTTATATAATATGAAATACACTTACGAATAAACAAATCTAATCTACAAGTTAAAAGGAAAAATAGAACATTTGATAATAGGTGAATTTAACTATAATTAGGCCCTAAAGAACCACTTTCTTGTATAGTTTTGATGATAAAAGTGATAACAAAATGCTCTGATTAGTGCTTTTCATGCTTTGAAGGTGATATATGACACGAGAAGGCTATGGAGTACTTTTGGGATCAAATATGGAGAAAAAGAAGCCAATCGTAAAATTTTGCTAAGTAAACCAAGCGAAGCAGCTCAAGCCAGGCCTGAAGAAGGACTGCTGCGGTTCCACCGCGACCGCGGCAGAACCGCGGTGGAAGACTGTCGCGGATAAGTTGAGATTCAGAGAAGGTGTGTGGCCGCGGTTTGACCGCGACCGCGGCAGAGGCGGAAAAGTTCAGGGACTTAAGTGCAAAACACGGGATTTATAGCCCAAACCCCTATTTTAAATACTAGACTTCGCCCAAAGGAGGCAAGAATTGTATTGGAGAATATTGTAGCAAGGAAAACAATTGTGAGAGATCACCTAAAACATCATATCTTCTTCTTTAATTTTTATTGCAATTATGATTATAAATATTGTTCTAGTTGATTTACCCATAGTCATGAGCAGCTAAATCTTTTGTCTAGGGTTTTGATGGAACCTATTGAGGGATGAACTTCTTGTTTATGTGAATACAGTTTGCCAGTTTAATTTCTATTTGTTCAACTACGTGTTTGTTGTAGTTAATTGACAGGATCCTCAATTAGTTGTGCCTATTTAGTGTGCATAACTCGGGAGAGAGTGCATATTTAGGTTATTGTTGAACAACACCACTCCCAAGGTATAAGAGGGATCTATAACTGCGGGTTTAAAGGCGGGATTAGGAATAACAAAGCCTTGGGTGCAATCTTAAGTGAATTGTGATAATTAAAGCTAGCTAGTGTATCTCGGGATAGTGCGTTTAGTAAATTACTGTGATTACTCGGGAGAGATTTACGGTAAGAAGAGCGTTCATGATTGATAGAATGTGTTGGTGAATTTGTATGAAACATAAACAGAAGGAATTCCATCAATAGGGGAAATCAGTACCTTAGCGCTTTCTCATTATTGTTTACAGCTTAGCATCTTTAATTTGCAATTATTAGTTACTGTTAATCTTAGTTATTAAAAAAAAACACCATCAACTGTGATTCTCAACGTTTGGGAAATTGATTCTAAAGAGTTTAGTAGGTCTAAAGATAGTGATTGATAAGTTAATTCTCTGTGGATTCGATTCTGGGCACAATACTCAGGTTATATTTGCAGCGTCCGCATTGTCCTTTTTATAAGGCATAGTTGGGCATGATCAAATTTTGGCGCCGTTGCCGGGGAATTAACGGAATTATCGATTACCATTGATAGAAATACAAAAATTCTTAGTGTGGTCAGTTTTCTCTCTACCCAATTTTTCATTGAAATTTTGACGGTTGTTGATCTGGTCGCACAGGTGTATGCCTAGAAATTCTACGAGGACTGGAGAACTACTTGAAGGACTCTCGGACCCCGAGAAAATATTTCGGACATTGAACTGTGCCAATAAAAGACTTCAACAATCCCAACAAACACACAAATTCGAAATTGACATGGGAGACGTAAACGACCCCAACGGAAACGTCAGGAATGAGCAAGTTGGCTTAAATGCCAGAGAAGTGGCACCTCCTGTGCCTGAGGGTACACTATATGACTGGGCACAACCCACAGCTGACAATCTGGCCACTGCCATTGTTGTGCCCGCAATACAAGCTGAATCGTTCCAGATCACAAATAACATGCTGCACTTGTTGCAAAACAGGGGACTCTTTTCTGGGACGCAAACAGAAGATCCTCAGCAGCACTTGAAGAACTTCCTGTCTATCTACAAAACTCAAAGGCAACCCAACGTGACTCCGGAAGCAACCAGACTGTTATTGTTTCCATTCTCGGTGACAGGAGCTGTTCAGGTTTGGCTAAACTCACTCCCCATAAACTCTATAGAAACTTGGGATGAGTTAGTCGAGCAATTTCACAACAAGTTCCACCCGCCCAACAAAACTGCTCAACAAATTGACGAGATCGTGAGCTTCAAACAGAAACCAATGGAGACACTGCATGAGACATGGGGCAGGTTTAAAGGAATGTTGGTTATGTGTCCCCACCACGGTGTTCCAGAACAGATGTTGGGACAACGGTTTTACATGGGACTGTCAGACAGCATGAAGAATATTGTGGATGCCTCAGCTGGTGGGGCATTCTTGAGCAAAACCTGGAGAGAAGGCCAGAATCTGCTTGCCAAGATGGCACAGAATTCGGGGTGGACGACCAGGAATGCACCTATCACTCTAGTGGTGCACTCAGTGCCTCTTGATCCCTCAAATACCATGGCTGAAAATATGGCGACCCTCCTGACACAGATGAGCATACTCACCAAAAAGGTTGAGGAATCAAGGCAGAAACAGCAAGTACATATTGTAGACACTACCAACGGGGGCTTGTGCACATCTTGCATTAGCCAGCCAATCGGTAATCCTTGGAACGCAGAACATGATCATCAGCATCAACAACCTGAGGACATGAACTATGCGTCCAACTATGGAGGCCAGAGACAGGGCAATCAGAACTGGGGCCAGCAAAATCAGCAGCAATATAGGCCGGCGCAGCCACAGTTTAACACAGGAAACATGGGAGGTATGAGACCCCCCAACAATATGGCACCTTATCCCAGGCCACAGGGGTACAACAATCACAATCAGCAGCAAGGGTATCATCCACCTCAGCAGCAGCATGGTGGAAGACAAGAAGATGGGTTTTCTAGACTGGAAGCAATGATGCAGCAGGTTATCGGGTCCAATGCCAAAATCAATGAGAGAGTAGATGCACATGATGCAGCAATCAAAAATATTGAAGTACAAATGGGCCAGATTTCAATGTCTCTGAACAATCGTCCTTTTACCTGCAGACACACAAATAAATCCAAAAGATCAGGGCCCAAAGCAGTTGATGGCGGTGAGTCTCCGTAATGGCAGGGATCTGGATATAAAACAAGAGAGGGCTCGAGAAAATATTCAGGATGAGACACTCATACCGGTGCCCATTGAGCTGGATGAGACAACTAAACTGACAGAGGTGACAGTCCAGCCTGCACAAGAAGAAGAGAGCATTCAGCAGGAGACCGAGAAAGCAGCTGACCCAGTTCAGGAGCCAGTAATTGAGATAGTAGCTGGTAAAGATCAGTCCCAAGTGATTGGGAAGAAGAGACCTCCTGTACCTTTCCCACAGAGGTTGGCCAAGCATCAAAAGGAGGAGCAATATAAGAAGTTCTTTGAAATGCTTAAACAAATCCAGGTGAATATACCATTGATCGAAGCTTTAAAGGAGATGCCTGGATATGCAAAAATGATGAAGGACTTGATGTCCAGGAAGTTTGACTTTCAAGACTTGGCCACAGTTACACTTACTCAGACCTGTAGTGCAGTGGTGACTAGGCCAATTGCAGAAAAGCTGTCTGACCCAGGGAGCTTTACAATTCCGTGCACTATTGGAAATTTCGCCTTTGCTAAGGCGCTCTGTGATTTAGGGGCCAGCATTAATCTTATGCCTCTGGCTATTTATAAGAGGTTGGGCATTGGGAGAGCTAGACCCACCTCCATGTTGTTGCAATTGGCCGACAGGACTGTGAAGCGTCCATTTGGTATCCTTGATGATGTGCTGATTCAGGTAGGGAAATTCGTGTTCCCTGCAGATTTTGTGATCTTGGATTGCAAAGTGGATGAAGAGATTCCTATAATATTAGGAAGACCATTCTTGGCCACGGGAAGAGCTCTGATTGATTGTGAGACTGGGGAGCTCAAGATGAGGCTCAATGATGAAGAAATAACATTCAATGTGCAGAAGTCTATGAGGCGACCAAGCGAGTTCGCCAATTGCTCTCTTATTGATGCCGTGGATGTAATAGTAGAGTCTGATGATGAGGTGTTGACTATTGAGGACCCCATGTCTGCATGTTTGATGAACTTAGATGAAGTGAATGGGGAGGATCTAGCGGAATGGGTGTTGGCATTAGAAGGTAGAGGGTTCTGGGATAGAAATCTAGAATTTGAGCCCTTGCACTTAGAAAAAAGGGAAACTCCTCCAGCCAAGCCATCTATTGAAGAACCACCAAAGCTGGAGTTAAAGCCTTTGCCCGCCCACCTCAGGTATGAATTTCTGGGGCCTGACTCCACATTACCTGTTATTATCTCATCTAGCTTGTTAGATGTGCAGGCTCAACAACTCTTACAGGTACTAAAGGAGTGCAAAACTGCCATTGGGTGGACCATGGCAGACATCAAGGGGATCAGCCCCGCCTACTGCATGCACAAGATTCTGCTGGAAGAGGGTAATAAAATGGTTAGATACAGGAATTATTTTTCCAATCTCTGACAGCAGCTGGGTGAGCCCAGTTCAATGTGTTCCTAAAAAGGGTGGCATGATAGTTGTGAAAAATGACAACAATGAATTGATATCTACAAGAACCGTCACAGGTTGGAGAATTTGCATGGACTATCGGAAGTTAAATCTTTCCACCCGGAAAGACCATTTCCCACTTCCCTTCATTGATCAGATGTTGGACAGACTGGCAGGGAGGTCACACTTCTGTTTCCTGGATGGGTACTCAGGTTACAATCAGATCTCCATTGCACCGGAGGACAGAGAGAAGACCTCATTCACCTGCCCTTATGGCATTTATGCCTTTAGACGGATGCCCTTTGGCCTATGCAATGCACCTGCAACATTCCAATGGTGCATGATGGCCATATTCACTGACATGGTAGAGGACATAATGGAGGTGTTCATGGATGACTTCTCAGTGGTGGGGAATTTATTTGATGAGTGTCTGATAAATCTGACGCAAGTGCTGAAACGGTGCATCGAGACTAACTTGGTTCTGAATTGGGAGAAGTGCCACTTCATGGTACAAGAAGGCATAGTCTTGGGGCATCGGGTGTCAAGCAAGGTAATTGAGGTGGATCGTGCGAAAGTGGATATAATAGCAAAGCTGCCTCCCCCAACCTCAGTCAAAGCAATCAGAAGCTTCCTTGGGCATGCCGGTTTTTACCGGAGGTTCATAAAAGACTTCTCCGAAATTGCCAACCCTCTCTGTAAGTAGTTAGAAAAAGATCACCCGTTTTTGTTTTCTGATGATTGCAGGGTAGCATTTGAGGATTTAAAAAAGAGACTGGTCACAGCACCCATCATTGTTGCCCCCAACTGGGAGCAACCGTTTGAACTAATATGTGATGCCAGTGACTATGCAGTGGGGGCAGTGCTGGGCCAGCGGAAGGACAAACTGATGCACCCAATCTACTATGCTAGTAGAACGCTGAGTGGAGCCCAGTTGAACTATACTGTGACTGAAAAGGAGATGTTGGCTGTAGTGTTCGCGTTTGACAAGTTCCGATCCTACCTGATAGGGTCCAAGGTAATCGTATATACTGACCATGCAGCTCTCAGGTACTTAATAGAAAAGAAAGAATCTATGTCGCACCTGATTCGTTGGGTGTTGCTATTGCAAGAGTTCGATCTTGATATTCGTGATCGTAAGAGCACTGAGAATCAAGTCGCGGATCATCTATCACGACTTGAGGGAGCTAAAAATGTAGTAGAGGTTGAGGAAATCCTGGAAACTTTTCCAGACGAGCAGCTGCTCGCCACCACTCATCAGGAAGCGCCATGGTATGCAGACTTTGCTAATTACCTGGCCAGTGGTATAGTTCCCCACGACCTCTCATCGGTCCAAAGGAAAAGGTTTTATCGTGAAAGCCGCCAGTATTATTGGGACGAGCCTTATCTGTTTAAAATATGCCTTGATAATATGATCCGGAGATGCGTCCCCGAGATAGAGCAATTTTCTGTTTTGCAGGCTTGTCACGCATCGGCGTATGGTGGACACTTTGGAGGATTTAGGACAGCGGAAAAGGTGCTAGAGGCTGGATTCTTCTGGCCAATATTGTTTAAAGATGCGCACCTATTGGTGAAGGGATGCAATGAATGTCAGAGCGGGTCTTCCTTCGGGTTTTGCCTATGAAGGTCGTTATGAGAATTGGGAAGAAAGGGGAATTGAGTCTGAGGTTTATTGGTTCTTTTGAGATATTGAGACGTGTTTGGGGAGGCTGACTATGATCTTGCCTTACCTACCAGCTTGGCAGGAGTCCATCCGGTATTTCATGTTTCAATGCTTCGGAGGTATCACGGTGATCCGTCATACGTGTTGGACTTCAGCTCAGTCCAGTTGGACAAGGATCTATCTTACGTTGAGGAGCCAGTAGCGATATTGGACAGGCAGGTTCGGAAGCTGAGGTCAAAGGACATTGCATCCGTGAAGGTTCAGTGGCGGGGTCAGCCGGTCGAGGAGGTGACTTGGGAGGCCGAACACGATATGCACAGCCGTTACCCTCATCTTTTCACTACTCCAGGTATGTCTCTATGCTCGTTCGAGGAGGAACGAATGTTTTAAGAAGGGGAGGATGTAACGACTCGGCCGATCGTTTTAAGAACTAACGCCCCGATCTCTTATTAACTGCTTTCCCCGTGTTTATTTCTGCTATTGTGAGTTGCCGGGAGGATTTGTTAGAGTTTTGAAGAGTATTGGGACACTTAGTCCCAAAATAAGAGTTTAAGTTTTAAAATTTGGACCGTAGTCGGAGCATTGTGAAGACAGCCTCGGAATGAAATTTCGTTGGTTTCATTAGCTCCGTTGGGTGATTTCGGGCTTAAGGGCGTGTTTGGAATGTGTTTTGGAGGTTTGTAACTTAATTAGGCTTGAAATGCCAAAAGTCAAATTTTTGAAGTTTCTGGTTCGATGGTGAAATTTGGATATCGGGGTCGAAATGGAATTCCGGAAGTTGGAGTAGGTCTTTTGTGTCATTTGGGATGTATGTGCAAAATTTCATGTAATTCGGACTATGTTTGATAGGCTTATTGATCGAAAGCGAAGTTTTGAAGTTTTGGAAATCCTTAGGCTTGGATTGGAGAGTGATTAGTGGTTGGCGTTATTTGATGTGATTCGAGGGTTGGAATAAGTTCGTATGATGTTTTAGGATTGGTTGGCGTGTTTGGTTGAGGTCTCGGGGGCCTCAGGTGAGTTTCGGGTGCTTAACGAAAGTTGAATTGGACTTAGGAGAAATATGAAGTTGGTTGAACCTGTCATAACTGCACCTGCGCGTATGGGACCGCAGGTGCGGCACGACAGAAGTGTTGGAGGACCCGCAGGTACGGTCTGAGGCGATTTAGGGATGGTTGCAGATGTGGCACAGTTACCGCAGAAGTGGCACCGCATCTGCGGACAAGAGGTCGCAGGTGCGGAAGCTGGACTTTAATGAAAAGTAGCAGGTGCGGTCCGTTAGTCGTAGAAGCAGGACCGCAGGTGCGGTCCCATAGCTGCAGAAGCGGATTCGATGGTCAGAAAAAGGGCAGAATCGAGGGTTAGAACTCAAACCTTGGAAATTGACTTGGGAGCTCGGTGATTGGCGATTTTTGGAGAGATTTTCACCTGGGTGTTTTGGATAAGTAATTCTTACTCGATTTTGATTAATTTCCACGAATCTATGCTTAATTCCATCCTTTAAATTCGAATTTGGGGTGGAAATTTGGAGAAATTTTGGAAAAGTCCTTAGGCCTAATTTTGGGGGTTTTGATCAAGATGTAGATGTCGGATTGGAATAATTTTGGTATGTATAAACTCGTGAGAGTGTGAGGATTCTGAATTTGTAAATTTTACCTGATTCCGAGATGTGAGCCCGGGGGCTTTTTGGGCAATTTTCCTAATTTCGCATATTAGCTTCGAATTAATTAATTGAATTAGTTACTTAAAGTTATATTTACGTTATGCAATTACTTTGAATAGATTTGGGCCACTTGGAGTCGGTACTCGTGGCAAGAACATGGTATCGAGTTGATTCAGCTGGTTCGAGGTAAGTGGCTTGCCTAACCTTGTGTGGGGGAACTCCCTTTAGGATTTGGTACTGTGATATATGAAATGCCTTGTACGTGAGGTGATGAGTGAGTACATGTGTTGATTGTTGAAAATCTGGTTTTCACTAAGAAATTATAATCGTGTACTTCTTCCCTGTTTACACTACTTTAAATTTAAGCCTACTGTTAGCTTAGGAAAGCATGTCTAAATGACTCAATTTTACTTGCTCAAACTGCTTTATCTGAAATATGTGCATCATGCTAGGTTAGAATTACTTGTTTACCTTGGTATGAAATTGGATTGAATTGATTATTCTTGTGTTGTTGCTGTGTGTTTACATTGTGACTACGGGCGATTTCCCGGTAGATCCCCCTTGCTTGTTTATTTGGGACTACGGATTGATATTCCGGTAGATCCCCCTGCACATTTATATTGGAACTACGTGACTGCACCTGGTAGATTCCCCAAGTACTGGTATTTACATTTGGGACTACGGATGTGGTATTCCGATAGATCCCCTGCACATTATGAGTTGGACTACGGGACGACACCCGGGAGATCCACTGGATATTGATATTTGGGGACTACAGGACGGTATCCTGGTAGATCCACGGTTGTTCTCTCTGTGTGGAGTTACGCTCTTTTTGTGATTTTCTCTCTGTTGTATTTGTTGTTATTCTTATTATCTCGTGTTACTTCATACTGTTATATATATATATATATATATATATATATATATATATATATATATATATATATATATATATGTATATATATATGACCGGTAGGGCCCTGGCCTTTCTCGTCACTATTCGACCGAGGTTAGGCTTGGCACTTAGTGGGTACCGCTGTGGTGTACTCATGCCCTTTCCTGCACATGTTTTTCGTGTGCAGATCCAGGTTCTTCGACTCAACCCAACTATCCTTGAGGCAAGGCGATTCTCCAGACACTTCGAGGTATATCTGTCGTGTCCGCAGACCGAGGAGTCCCTTTCCATTCTCTCTCGTAGTTATAGCCCTTCTATATTTATTTTGATTTAGACATTCTGGATTTAGAGCACTATGTAGTATCCATAGCTTGTGATTTCATGAGATTTCGGATTTTGGGAGTTGTTCAGATTTAGATCTTGTATTGGTATATGCCGGCATCTTAAACACCGTTATATTTGTTCATCTTCGGTTTTTATTATTTTTTTTTCCGTATTTTGTTTTCTTTTCCGCAATTGTTAGGCTTACCTAGTCGTAGAGACTAGGTGCCATCACGACAGCTCACGGAGGTCAAACTTGGGTCATGACACATTCAAAAATATCCACACCTTCAAAAGTAATCGAAATTTAGCCATTTTTCATGTAAAGATAAATTTGAACGAAAACACTGTTCAAAATCCGAAAAATACGCCAGTAGACTATACCGGAGTTCCAGCATAAGTATGATGGAACTCCAGCATAATATAATGGAAATCCAGCATAAGTTACTAGAACTCCTGCATAATATAGTAGAGTTCGAGCAAAGTATATTGGTCCAGTATAATATGCTGGAAGCTCATATATAGGTGCTCGAATCTCCAGTATATTATGCTGGAACTTTCCGTGTGTTGGAGTTCCAGTATAATATGCTGGAAATTCATGCACAGGTGTACCGAACTCCAGTATATTATGCTGGACCAGTCTCTGTTGCAGCCAACTAGTGGCTATTTTTCAATGACTTGGCAAACGCCGGCTATTTTTGAATGACCAGTCCGAAAACTGGCTAGCTCGTGATATTTTTACCTTTTAAATGGTTTTATAAATGAGGAGGTCTATGTTAAATAACCTCCGGGTTTTAAAAACTCACAATTTCCTTATCACGTTTTCAAACTGTCTAAAGCATTATATGGTCTTAAGTAAGTTCCTAAAGCTTGGTATGAGAGGCTAATATCCTTTTGTGCATCATGGCTTTGCAAGAGGTAAGATGGAGACTACCGTATTTATCAAGGGATCCTCATCATGTAACCTTATTATTCAAATTTATGTTGATGATATTATCTTTGGAATTGCTAACTCTAATTTATGCGAGGGCTTCTCAAATCTCATGCAATGCGAATTCAAAATGAGTATGATGGATGAACTCACTTTCTTCCTTGGACTTCAAATTCATCAATCAGAGAAGGTGTATTCATATGCCAAACAAAATATACCAAGGAACTCATCAAGAAGTTCAGAATGGAAAATGCTAAATCAATTGGAATACCAATGAGTCCAGCAAACTCCTTAGATAAGGATGAAGGAGGAAAAGAAGTGGATGAAACCAAGTATTCTGGGATGATTGGTTCACTACTCTATTTAACTTCTAGTCGACCAGATATCATGTTCAGTGTCTGAAGATATTGTTATGAACCAAAATCCCACCTTAAGGATCATGATGGTACCTAGTCTCTAAAACTAGGTAAGGCGATCACTTACAATAGTTAAACCAATTAAACATGATACAATGAAGTAGAGTTTAATATAAATATAGAAATAAAAGCGATACAATCCTACACAGTTATAATCACAACAAATCACCCCAAGACTAGGTAGTACAGATTCACGAACTCTAGCTGACTACATAGAAATATTTCAAAAAAAAAATACAATATTGTTCGGATAGAAAGTTGACAGTACAACTTAAAGGAAAGGAATTCAAGGTACTACGGCGATTAAGAAGCTCTACCTTGAACCTCGCGATCAAAAAGCTAACACTACCTAGGGCCACTGCCTCCAACACCTGGATCCGCACAAAAATATGTAGAAGTATAGTATGAGTACACCACGGTCGGGAACCAATAAGTATCAAAACTAACCTTAGTGGAGTTGTGATGAGGTTCAAATCAAGACAGTAACTAGTCCAATTACCAATAACACGTTCATGGGAGATTTATCAAGAATCAAACAAGGTAATGCATGCTCACAACTTTCTTTTATTCCAAGCAGTTATGTTACCAATAACTCAACAGAATATGAGACAAGAACTCCACCTAGGTGAATTTACCTTAGCAACCAAATCATCTAGTAAAGATAATGACACAACATTGGAAACGGCACAACGAAACACGTAAAAATGCATGACATACACAAGAAACCATACCACCACACAAACATCATCAATAACACGCACCCCAAGCTATCACATATCATCTCTACATAGCCACCTTTATCTCACCGCGTTGACAATAACATAATAGACATGTGTATCGCTCCATCCAGACAATATATCAATAGTCACTCGTATCGCTCCGCCTTGACAATAATACAATAGTCACCCGTATCACTCCGCCCATACTGTAACACAATAGCCATCCATATCACTTCGCTTAGATGGTAACATAATAGCCACTTGTATCACTTCGCCTAGACAGTGTATCCGTAGCCAGCCGTATCGCTCCGCACAATTGACTAAAGTAAAATGCCACCCTTATGCTTCGCACAATAACAATCAATCTACACAACATGTCTAGACATGCCACAATATCACAAGACAGTAGTATCAGAGATTTATCACGATATAAGCTCACAATTTCTCAATAAAGTGCACAAGGACATGTCAATAATATAGAAGTACGGAGGGGTTTTCAACAAACAAAGCATGAATATGACTAAATCAAATGCAGCGACCATGATTAAGGAATCCCAAAGTGGTGTAAGTATGTATTATATAGTTACTTAAACAAGTTAAGGCATATTAATAGCCCACGGTCCAACCCGATCACAAAACCACACATAGCAAGTTCATAAACGCTTGTCACCTTATGTGCATGTTGTTTTTCACGTAACACAGATGAGCAATTAGGGCTAAATCCTAAGAGTAATTTTCCCACACAAGGTTAGGCAAGATACTTCGCTCAAAGAAGCTAATGTATACTCTAAAAGGCTCTTCCCCCGTGAAGCAACCTTCGGACGCCTCGAATCTAGCAATAATACTTAATATCATAAAAGCCATCGGAAATAATTTTGAATAATAAAGCTTCAATATTTAACTAAAATTAAAAGGTCAACCTCGGGACTTACAAATTCCAAATACTCATTCTGATGCGAGTCCAACCATACCAAAATCATCCAATTCCAACCTCAAATAGGCCTCCAAATCATCAATTTATGTTTAAGAAAAGTTTTTACTATAATCTCCAATTTCTCCAATTCAAATTATCAATCAAACACTACAATCAAGGTTGGAATCATGAAATATAAGCAAATAAGAGTCAAAAATACTTATCCTTATCCAAATCGTGAAAATCCTCTCCAATATCACCAAAAATCGAGCTGTCTAACTCAAAATCTGATAAAATAACCAAAACCCTCGAAATGGAGTACTTAAATAATTATGCCCAGTTAAACATATCGCGATCGCAGGAAAGCAAACGCGATTGCAAAGAAGAAAAACAGCACTACCCAAAAA
This sequence comes from Nicotiana attenuata, assembly GCF_001879085.1. Classification (NCBI taxonomy): domain Eukaryota; kingdom Viridiplantae; phylum Streptophyta; class Magnoliopsida; order Solanales; family Solanaceae; genus Nicotiana; species Nicotiana attenuata. The sequence continues at coordinate 98,568 of NW_017671785.1, forward strand.
TGCACTACACGATCGCGTTTGCACCTGGTTATCGCGAAAGCCAAAGAACCAGGGAAGCACGAACGGGAGCCTCCTATCGCGAACGCGTAAACCAACGAACTAATTGCCTCCAGTCACAGTACGTGATTGCGTACTTATAGGCGCAAACACTATGGAAAAAACACTCAAACATCATGAATGCGATCATACCTATAGGAAAGCAAAGAAGAACCACACTCAACTCCAGCTTACACGTCGCGATTGCAGCTATATCTTCGTGATCGTTAAGAACACCTTAAGCATCAGAAAAACCAGCAATGCTACACCCCCGAAAATGGTCTTAAACCAATCTGAAACACACCTAAGCCCCTCGAGACCCCACCCAATTGTGTCAACCAATCCCAAAACATTACACGGGCTTATTCGAGGCCTCAAATCGCACCAAACAACGTCAAAATTATGAATTGTACCTCAATTCAAGCCTAATGAACTTTCAACTTCTAAAACGCATGTTGAACCATATCAAAGCGATTCGGAATGATCTTGAATTTTGCATGCAAGTCCAAAATGACACAACGGACCAATAACAACTCCCGAAATTACGATTCAAACCCAATCTCAACAAAGTCAACTCTCGATCAAACCTATAAACCTTCCGAACATTCAATTATCCAACTTTCGCCAATTTAAGCTAAAACAACCTAGGAACCTCTGAATCCAAATCCGGACATACGTCCAAGTCTAAAACCACCATCCAGGCCTAATAGAACCGTCACAACTCCAATTTGAGATCAAATATGCAAAAGTCAAACTTGACCAATTCTTCCAACTTAAAGCTTCTAAAATGATAATTATTCTTCAAAATCAATTCCGAACCACTCGAAAATCGAAACCAACCATCTATACAAGTCATAGTACAAAATTTGAAGCTACTTAAAACCTTAAACCACGAAACGGAACTCTAAAGCTCAAAATTACAGGTCGGGTTGTTACATTCTCCCCTTCTTAAACAAATGTTCGTCCTCGAACGTGCCAAGAGATGCTCCAGAACCATCGAATCACTATATAAACTCACCATACACATACCTACAGTGATCCCATGTCACCTCAATCCATATATGCCCGTCAAAACCCACCTTATTTGAAGATCCTTCCTTCAATCTTACTCCATAAACCTTAAATCCCAATCTCATCACCCAGACCTCTTCCCAAGACCTGATTCTCACATATACACATTGTGTCGACCCCAAATATTTGTAGCAGCTCGTGAATACATCCACAAGGTATAACCACATGATGTAAACTATCGCTCATAAGCCCATAGCAATATGTCCGGCCATAATAGGTGCCCATTATTGAACCTAGTACTAGTAAATAACTTTATATCAAATAAAACCTTATTATAAACCTTCGCAACACTGATAGTGATGTAAGAAACATGTAGAAACTCATAAGCACTCACCCGACCAACAAGACACACCAAATGCCACCTAGATACACACATCGCAATCGTAACCCAACAAGCACAACTCAAACATAACTGCAGATGGAAAGAGAAATACATGATAGGACTATCCGACAAGTCCAACATGTACAACTCCCCGTTGGTAACATACTATGAACCCATCCCACAAGGGAGAAACAAAATATACAAACTAATCAAAAAGAATCTCATCCCAACTTAACTCAACTACGACACATAACTCGGTCCAAACATACTGATCCACGTGAAAAAACGAGGATCCCATCCTCAAATATGAATCACAAGTCGAATAGACATCACACCAATCGAAAACATTTCACTAACTCAATCTCGCAAAACAAAATCACAACACAAAATAGATTTAGAGCACTACAATCGCAAGTCGTGGCGAAACCATCTAAAAGAATCACATCAAAACCCACCATATTAAGTAACATAAAGTTCATCCTAGTCTCATAACCCTCAATGTGAACCAACCAGAATGATAGACATGGTCTACCATAGTAAGACCCCTCAATAGGTGCAAACACATAAACTGAGTACAAGAATCACAAAACATATCCATATATGAAGCAAGATAGGATGACTCATACAAATAAATAGGACCCGGATCAAATAAATTTGATGCATCTTTATAACAATTCGGAACCATACTTGTATCAACATCATTAGGTGCAGCACCCTCAGCTTTACTAGGGAAAGCATAACGACGGGCCTGGCCTCCCCCTCTAGGACGTTCTCTACCCGTCTATCCTCCACCTCTAGTTGGTTGTTCAAGTGGAGTAGAAACTGGAGTGGGACCCATAACTTGATTTCTCTGATGAAGTCCTCCTCTCCGGAGTCTTGGACAATCTCTCATGTTGTGCCTAGTATCATCACACTTATAACTAGCCCTCTATGGGTGTGGTTGATAGTACTGAGTCTATGTCAGATGATTGGAATAACCGTTATAAGAACCCCATGCAGTAGGCACACTAAAAGGTGGTTGTCTGATACGAGTACCCTGGGGTCCCTAGCTAGCCGGAGAACAACAGGTAACCTGAAGTATGGTCTCAAACTGGACGAGTGACAGAGCCCCCGGCATGATAGGTCAGAGCCGAAGAGTAGAATCTACTAAATCCTCCATGAACCCTGAGGCCTCTTGGCCTCCCTATCCTTCCTCTCAAGATCGCGGATGCGCTCCATCCTCCTAGCAATCTCTCCATAACATGCTGAAATAAAGTATCAGTCTCCAGCTCCCGCGCAATCCCAAGTCTAAAACCATAGTTGAGCCCTCGATAAATCTACGGACTCTCTCTTTGACTGTAGAAACCAAAGTAGGTGCATAACAGGATAACTCAATGAACCTCATAGCATACTCAGACACAGTCATAGTCCCATGGCACAACTTCTCGAACTCTCTGCGTCATGTATCTCTGAGGGTATCTGGAACAAACTCCCTCAAAAAGAGATCAGAAAACTGAGCCCAAGTAAGTGGCGTTGCGCTAGCTGGCCTACTCTCCTCATAGTCCTGCCACAATCTACACACCGGCCCCCGACAGCTGAAAAGTAGTAAGAGCGATCTCGCTCAACTCCATAATGCCCATAGTGCACAGAATGTGGTAACACTGGTCTAGGAAACCATGTGCGTCCTCTAAAGCTGCATTACTGAAAGTAGGAGAAAAATACTTCATGAACCTCTCTAACCTCTTCTTCTCCTCCTCTGACGCCACTGGCCTGACCTTAAGCTGAGCTGCAAATACTAGTTGTACCGGCATAACATCCGAAACATGATCTACATGTGCCTGCTACTTTGGAGTACGGGAGGCTGGAGTCTGAGCTCCTCCCCAACTTGTGAAGTAGCTGGTGCATCTGGGATCAATCTCATCTGAGCGAATGTACCACACAAACTCAGTAAATGCGCTAAAGTCTCATGAATTCCAGAGGTAGCAATAGGCGTCTCAGGTGCCTGCTCCCCAACCGGAGCTACTGATGGCTCCTCAGCTAATGCTTTAGTAAGCGCTCTAGCTGTAGCACAAGCCCCTCTTCGACCTCTACCTCTACCCCTAGCAATACCAACCCTGGGAGTAGCATCATCAGTAACTGCAGCTCGCATCCTTACCATCTGTGAGAGAATAGATGGAGAAAGGCTCAAACTCCAAAATCAATAAATTCGCACGATAAGAATGAAAGAAGTGAAATTTCCTAATAGTTCTGTAGCCTCTGTACATACATAAATGTACATATTCGCAATATTGTACCAAACTTGCTCATGACTCGTAGAACCTATGAACCTAGAGCTCTGATACCAACTTGTCATGGCCCAAAATCTCATCTTAAGGATCGTGATGTCACCTAGTCTCCAAAACTAGGTCAGCCGATCAATTACAACAGTTAAACGTTTTTATGAACAGTTAGAGGAAGCTAGTCGTCCACTACGTAACGGAAGTCCGCACTCTAAGTTGTCTGTTGCAGTTAGATTACTAAGTATGAAATCTGATTGGAATATTTCTCAAGGAGCCATGGACTCTTTTATTGACCTTATGCGTGAACTAGTTGACCCTGATATCGAATTACCTGGTGATTTCTATAAGGCAAAGAGATTAGTTTCTAAGTTAGGACTTTCGTCCATGAGAATTGATTATTGTGAAGATGGTTGCATGTTATATTATAAAGATGATGCAGCTTTGGACAGTTGTAAATTTTGCAAAAAGCCTCGTTTCAAGAGGCTTTCCAGCGGGAATATGGTCGCTATCAAGTCGATGCATTATTTGCCTCTTATACCTAGGTTAAAGAGGTTATATGCGTCGATGAGTTCTGCTCCTCATATGAGATGGCACTTTGAAAATAGAAGACCACCTTGTGTTATGTGTCATCCTTCAGATGGAGAAGCTTGGAAGCACTTTGATAGGACATATCCAGATTTTGCTAGTGAACCAAGGAACATTCGATTAGGTCTGTGTGCGGATGACTTCACGCCTTTTTCTGTATCTGTGACACCATATTTGTCACGACTTAAAATCCACTAAGGGTCGTGATGGCGCCGGACACTGCTGTCAGGCAAGCCAACTAAAACACTTAATTAGATTCCAATTTAGACAATTTTGAGAACCCAGATTTTCCTTCTAATTTCATAAGTAAAGAGACAACTGCTTCAATTTAAATTAAATAATAAGCAATTAATATAAAATATTTCAAAACCATCCCAGAACCCGGTGTCACAAGTGCATGAGCATTTTCTAAGAAATAATATAATACAACATCTGTTCGGAATACAGTGGACGAAAAGTAAATACAATATACTGGAAGGGACTATACTAGCTGCGAGCCGCCTCGAATAATGCAACTCACCTGGTCCCCAAATCATCCGTGTTGCTACGCCCAGTAGGCCACTAGAGTTGCATATACCTGTGCAACAAAAATGCACAGAAGTGTAGTATGAGTACGAAAATAACGTGTACTCAATGAGTATCCCGTCTAATCTCGAAGAAGTAGAGACGAGATGGTTGACTTCAACACTTACTAGTGGTCCAATAATGATGTCAATAATTCGTTAAATCGTGGACTCTTATAAACATGATCTTTAGCCAATAGGGGGAAACAAATAAACAATTATTTCTTTATAGGAAGTTTCCCAAAATTCCTTTTCATTATTTATCCAAATATTCTCAAGCCATGAAGAAGCAATAACAACTTCAATAAATTCAAGGCAGCAATACAAGCATGCGCAAATCATGTCGAGGCGTACGGCCCGCTCCAACAGAAAATAAACTGTGCACCGCCGAGGGTCGAACGACGCGAACCATAGATGCATCTATTTAATCTGCCGAGGCGTTCGGCCCGTTACAAAATTAAACACACAGACAGTCAATCAAGAAGTCCACACGGAGTAATTATCCAATGAAAACAAATCCTCTTTTAACCATTTAAGAAAAATGAAGTTTTATCTGTTTAGAAAATCATTTACTAATTCGATGTGATTTTAAGCAATTCAAGCTATTGATAGGTTCATAGATAATTCAAGTATAGCATGCTTTTGGGTCCTAACTCTCCGGACAATAGTATAATAGTAGCTACGCACGGACTCTCGTCACCTCGTGTGTACGTAGCCCCCACAAATAGGAGCAAATATCCAATTAATTCACCTATGGGGACAATTCCCTCTTACAAGGTTACAAAGGAGACTCACCTCCCTCCGAAGCCTATATTCAGATCCAAGAACGTGCTCAAACCTCCAATTCGGAGCCGAACGATCCGAAACTATTCAAATAGGGTAAGAACTAGTCAATACATGCTCAAAAGTTCATATTCTAGTTATTAAACCAATTTCCCAACCCTAAATGCAAGGTTCCTAAAATTCACCCCTGGGCCCACGTGCCCGGATTCCGGAAATTTTTGAAGAAAGTCGTTACCCATAACCTAAGGATCAAGAATATATGATTTTTACTCTCTTCCCTAACAAATTTCGTGGTTAAATCTTGTTTTACCAAATGCTAGGTTTTTCATCTAAAACCCTTGATTTCCCCAAATTTTCACATGTTAATCTACCCCTAATCTATGTATGTAACTTAAGATGTGTAGAAATTACTTACCTCTTTGATGGTGATGGAATCCCCCCCCCCCTACAAATGCTCTCAAAAATCGCCTAAGGCCAAGTGGGAAATGAGGGGAATGGGCTAAGTCTCGGAATAAAAGCCACTGCACCAGACGCAGAAGTCGCATTTGCGACTCTAGGCTCGCAATTGCGAAGTCGCATTTGCGACAAAAGCTCCGCAAATTCGAAGCCCAACCTCCCCTGACTTGGTCGCATTTGCGACAAATTCCTCGCAAATGCGAAGAGGACAGCATCGCAAATGCGATGGCCCCCCTCGCAAATGCGATCCCCCACTCGGCAGCCCAGGTTCACAAATGCGAACAGAACCTCGCAAATGCGAGGTCGCAATTGCGACCAATACATCGCAATTGCGATCATACCAGCACCAGCAAATCCCATTCTTAGCAAATCACTCCGAAGCTATACCGAATCTCACCCGAGTCCTCGGGGCTCCAAACCAAACACTCGTACAAGTCTAAAAACATAACACGGACTTGCTCAAAGCCTCAAATCACATCAAACAACGCTAGAACCATGAATCGCACTCCAATCCAAGCTTAATGAACTTTGAAATTTCAAACTTCTACATTCGAAGTTGAAACCCTTCAAATCACGTCCGATTGACCTCAAATCTTGCACACAAGTCATATTCGATATTACGGACCTACTCCAACTTCAGGAATCGGATTCCGACCCCGATATCAAAAAGTCCACTTCCGGTCAAACTCCTCAAAAACCTTCAAATCCTATCTTTAGCCAAATGACCTACGGACCTTCGAATTCACTTCCAATCGCGCTCCCAACTCCAGAATCACCATACGGAGCTATTCACAGACTCGAAATTCCAAACGGACATCGACAACACTGAAATGCACTTCAAGCCAAACTTATGAAATTTCTTCTAAAATGCTAACTTCCACAATAGGTGCCAAAACGCTCCCGGGTTATCCAAAACCCGAACCGGGCATACGCCCAAGTCTGAAATCATCATACGAACTTGCTGGAGCCTTCAGATCCTGATTCCGAGGTCGTTTACTCAAAAATCCAGTCCTAGTTAATTCTTTCAACTTTAAGCTTCCGAAATGAGAATTGTCTTCCCAAATCAACTCTGAACTTCCCAAAATCCAATCCCGACCATGCGTACAAGTCATAAACTCATAATACCTGAAACGAAGCTGCTCATGGCCTCAGACTGCTGAACGATGCACTAGGGCTCAAAACGACCGGTCGGGTCGTTACATTCTCTCCCACTTAAACATACGTTCGTCCTCGAACGTGCTGAGAACTACACTGAAGTAGTCTGAAATCACTGTTTAACACCTCGTGCACCTTCCCGTGCTACCATAACTCAGTTGAGCACCTTAGCTCGATCAATTCTTAAGATATTTCCTTTTATTCAAGCAAATAAGCCTTAAAGCCCAATTCCAACATCCGGAATTCCCTGCTAGGCCTGTTTCCAACATACGCTCACCATATCAACAACTACACACAGCACCAAGACGTGACTGCATACCTTAGCTGAATTCACACTGTGCACCATTTTACTCATAGGACCACAATAACATTCTCTGACCAATTTAGTCGAAATTCCACGAATCTGATGCCCTCATTGCACCTCATGACCTACATAGGCCTTGCTCTAATTCTTACAATACCACCACGACGGAAGAGATGTGCAGAAATTCATAATCAACTACCGAGTCAACCAATCATTGAGTCTATACTTCTGACAAGAAACATTACTTCATTCTGAACCAATTAATGATCTTTTCTCCCTAATATATTTCACGTAATCAGATTGCACTGATCCTAAATCCGACAATCTCGTCTCACCCAGTACGAACTGCTCAGGCAATAAGCCACCCCGACATGATCAAAAGTCTCATATGTGCCACAATGTGCCAATAGGCTACATATTAGAATGCGATACAAAAAGGAAAATAAACTATAAAAAGGAATTTCAATTACCCCGCTCGCGAATCATACATGCGACGCGGGCACACAACTAATATGAGCTTCCTTCAGAAAATAGGAAATAGAACACAATAAACAGATACAGGAAACTGTACTGAACATCACACTGTTGCGGCGCGCAACCCGATCCGAGCAACATAACCATGGTAGCGTGCTACCCGATCCACGCAACATAACTATGGCGGCGTGCCACCCGATCCAAATAACATACCCATGGCGGCGTGCCACCCGATCCACACATGGAACTCACATAAGGAGATGCGCACCGAGCTAGGTTGCTCATTTCAATAATATACCGAATATTGGTCACAAGCACACTAAGTGCATAATTCCATCTCTGGGGAGACATATAGCGCTAGAAGACACAAAACTCAAGCACAACTGAGGTGCGATATACAATCTGAATCTCAAGAGCCATTTTGCGCATAATACATTATCTCTACGCGGATCCCCAACACATAAGCAATTTCTCAAGCCGCTCTCCAACTCACACGGCGCAACGTATCACTACATGAAATATCTGACAACAAAATAACACCTGACTACTCCTCCATAAGGAGCGCATTACTGAATTGAACACGTCTGGCCTGATATAGAGCCCATACTCACATTTGAATCCATCCACCGACCTCAAGCCAATTCTGATCGCACTGAACTAGGCTAATTACCTTTCAAAGGTCCATAATTACTCTTCTTCCGCTCATAACACATAAGAACATCCATCATACTCGGAGAAATCATCCGCTATCCATGACTCAATAGACTGAGTGCCCTCCAGGCATATATTCTCAAATCAACGATATTATCACAACCTTCATACTTTGTTTAAGTCTTTAATCAATCATGTGACTACGTGCCATACTTATACAATCTTCCTGTGGGACACACTCCCACAACTTACCATAATAATTAACTAGGTCGTACCTCCAAACCACCGGCCGCACTAACGCTAAAAAGCGATCAAGAATCATTAACCAGGATGCAAAGCCCTTTTTACAAAACACCGATCTCAGGTGACGCTGATGACAAAACCAACTTACCTTAAACATCGAAACTTCTTTCCTGCTCATCCGAGCTCGTGACATCCTTGTCAACACCGAACTGCTACCTTGATCTTCACTTCAAATTCCATACCACTCACTGCACCCAACATGTCGATATACGATAGAACTCGTTTTTCATTATAGCTTCGGAACCACTGTTAGATTAACACTTCATCATGTAAAACTTTCCACTTAACTCACTTCAGGAGGACCATAGCAATACACAGGTGAATTCTCATGACCATAGAATATGCAAATCTCTAAGTAGTGGTCTAAGCCACCATAGCCCCTTCCGGGATCCACCTCCACATAACAGGCCACAACGGTAGAATACTTTCTGAATAACACTAACTACGGCGGCCGACAAGCCTCGCACACACCGTCACAATTCACTTGCATAACTTGATCACGTAGAAAGAACTGATCATTACCAGCAACATGCCAATTCAACTATGTCTAACCAATCCCTCTTCTTCCAATTTGTCCTTGATTGCCATAGAAACAATGATAACCCCATTCAGTACTTAACAACTCCACCCACACTCTTCCCGAGTGACCCTTAATCACGAGACCATGCTGTCTCAATTCCCACGAACCATTTTGTACCTCCCAATTGCTACATCGCAAGTCAAAACATCATAGAACATTCCGTGCCTCTTCTCATAGGCTGCTATCAAGCTTGATTCTTAACTGTACCCATAGGCTCGAAATCATTAGTCATCACACTTTATCTCTTGAATTCACTAGGACTGTTGTTGAGAGCCACCCGTTCTGACTTGGCCTCGAATATAATTAATTCCATAAATCTTCTAGCACATGAATGCCCCATTGGTGAAGCACCTGGCCGAATCACTTCCCTTTGAACCCGCATCTTTACAAAGCGCAATCCTGAATCTTTCCCCAAGTCTGAACATGGGCCAATAAGGCCAACGATAGCCCACCTTTAATAATTCATTTGCTCAAATTACCACTTATGGTCTTTTCCCGTAGCTGAAATAGCCCATCAATATGCTAATAACCAGAAACCTCGCAAGTAGTTAACCATGCAATCCCATCATAGGCGGTGGGACTCTCCCACTTAGCTCGAAGCCACTATTACACAACTCTGGAATTTCCCAGGATTATTAATCTCCTATTGACATAACCTTGCGCAATCAACCGCCAAAATTCTTGATATCTTACTGTAGAAACCCCATCTATATACTCTGAATCATCAACAAAATTCGCACGACCGATTCCCTTCATTGTATAACTAATAGAATTCTTCGCAGAAGCCTCGCCAACCACGCGACCGCTAACCTGCTCACAGGAAATAACCCACCTGTTGAAATCACTTCCCGACATCTTCCAATGCTGCTGCACGGGATACAATCACCATGACATCAATAACCCATCCTGAGTCCAAGCTCACTCTCTAGCTGCACCAGTCCATTTACCCCTTGTGGACATCAATTAAATGTGCGGCAACATTCTTCCCATTCAAAGTTATGTTATATCCTTCTTCATTTCAAGCAGCTCCTTCCCGTTATATCGAATCTTCTACCGCATAAGGGCCCATGCTTGAAGTTAACTCCGTAGGCCCCAATCACTAATCTCTGAAATCCTCAAATCATTCCAAACTCTCCTTAAGGTGCGTAGTCATCCTACCACACTTCCCATATGCAACTCCGCCATTCTCCCACTTTGGCGGAACTCACCCCTTTAATCGACTACTCGACCTTTGCTTCTTATACTTGGCCTTCTAGAAATTTTAGCCACCGCCTGACACTTCCCACATGTCTTTCCTCATCCTTTGCTGCTAAGTTATTGCTTTAAATAAATCTATCTTCGTGGCACATGAACCCACAATTGCTGCTAACTTTAAACCATTCTGAAGGTCATCTTTCTCGAGCCGTCGACATTAGAAACACCGATTCAATCCTTAACTTCCACACCCTGCGATATCATTAGCGAAATTTTCAATACTATTTAACAATAGCTTGCCCCAAAGGCGAATTGTAGAAGGTCATAACACCGGCGAGCTTAGTACGTTCAATAAGGACAATGACACCTCATCATAGAAGAAAAACTCCACCATGCTCACAAATACCAAGTTCCGTTACCCCGTCAACCCAAACCCGAACACTCTCAGCCCGATTGCCTTTTCCCCGCTGGGAGTAAAATACTGAATCTCTAAATCATGCACTGAGTAAACTTTCCATCAAGTCATTCACCGCGCTGACAAGTAGGCAAATGTCCTACCATCATATCAATACTGCGGAACAATAGTTCATAAGCATCATGGCAACTTGTGTCTAGCCTCAGAGCCCTCAGAAGTACTGCTACTGGGCTGAAACAATAAAATATTCTTCCATAAAGCGACGATAATAATTCGATCAGCTACACCAGGAGAAACATCCTGTATCACATCTGTAGTACCATTACGGTTCTTCAATTTTCGATTTATAACAAGTGGTTCGCGTCACGTAAGATTGAGTAGGAATGAATTAAAGCCATACGCCTCAAAGGATCAAATCGCATAATAAGGAATCAAGAAGGGAAGTACTCCTAACAGTCCTGCAGCCTCCCGATGATAAGTACAGACGTCTCCGTACCGATCCGCGAGACTCTACTAGACTTGCTCATGACTCGTGAGACCCTATGAACCTAGTGCTCTGATACCATGTTGTCACGAACCAAAATCCACTAAGGATCGTGATGGCGCCGGACACTGCTGTCAGGCAAGCCAACTAAAATACTTAATTAGATTCCAATTTAGACAATTTTGAGAACCGAGATTTTCCTTCTAATTTCATAAGTAAGGAGACAACTGCTTCAATTCAAATTAAATAATAAGCAATTAATATAAAATATTTCAAAACCATCCCAGAACCCGGTGTCACAAGTGCATGAGCATTTTCTAAGAAATAATATAATACAACATCCGTCCGGAATACAGTGGACGGAAAGTAAATACAATATACTGGAAGGGACTATACTAACTGCGGGCCGCCTCGAATAATGCAACTCACCTGGTCCCCAAATTATCCGTGCTGCTACGCCCAGTAGGCCACTAGAGATACATATACCTGTGAAACAAAAATGCACAGAAGTGTATTATGAGTACGAAAACAACGTGTACTCAATGAGTACCCCGTCTAATCTCGAAGAAGTAGAGACGAGATGGTCAACTTCGACACTTACTAGTGGTCCAATAATGATGTCAATAATTCGTTAAATCGTGGACTCTTATAAACATGATATTTAGTCCAATAGGGGGAAACAAATAAATAATTATTTCTTTTATAGGAAGTTTCCCAAAATTCCTTTTCATTATTTATCCAAATATTCTCAAGCCATGAAGAAGCAATAACAACTTCAATAAGTTCAAGGCAGCAACACAAGCATGCGCAAATCATGCTGAGACATACGGCCCGCTCCAACAGAAAATAAATTGTGCACTGCCGAGGGTCGAACGGCGCGAATCATAGATGCATCTATTTAATCTGCCGAGGCATTCGGCCCGTTCCAAAATTAAACACACAGACAGTCAATCAAGAAGTCCACATGGAGTAATTATCCAATGAAAACAAATCCTCTTTTAACCATTTAAGAAAAATGAAGTTTTATCTGTTTAGGAAATCATTTACTAATTCGATGTGATTTTAAGCAATTCAAGCTATTGATAGGTTCACAGATAATTCAAGTATAACATGCTTTTGGGTCCTAACTACCTGGACAATAGCATAATAGTAGCTACGCACGGACTCTCATCACCTCATGCATACGTAGCCCACACAAATAGGAGCAAATATCCAATTAATTCACCTATGGGGACAATTCCCTCTTATAAGGTTAGAAAGGAGACTCACCTCGCTCCGAAGCCTATATTCCGATCCAAGAACGTGCTCAAACCTCCAATTCGGAGCCGAACGATCCGAAACTATTCAAATAGGGTAAGAACTAGTCAATACATGCTCAAAAATTCATATTCTAATTATTAAACCAATTTCCCAACCCTAAATGCAAGGTTCCTAAAATTCACCCCCGGGCCCACGTGCCCGAATTTCGGAAATTTTTGAAGAAAGTCGCTACCCGTAACCTAAGGATCAAGAATATATGATTTTTACTCTCTTCGCTAACAAATTTCGTGGTTAAATCTTGTTTTTACCAAATTCTAGGTTTTTCATCTAAAACCCTTGATTTCCCCAAATTTTCACATGTTAATCTACCCCTAATCTATGTATTTAACTTAAGATGTGTAGAAATTACTTACCTCTTTGATGGTGATGGAATCCCCCCCCCCCCTCAAATGCTCTCAAAAATCGCCTAAGGTCAAGTGGGAAATGGGCTAAGTCTCAGAATAAAAGCCACTACACCAAACGCAGAAGTCGCATTTGCGACTCCAGGCTCGCAATTGCGAAGTCGCATTTGCGACAAAAGCTCCGCAAATGCAAAGCCCAGCCTCCCCTTACTTGGTCGCATTTGCGATGGCCGCCCTCGCAAATGCGATCCCCCACTCGGCAGCCCGGTTCGCAAATGCGAATGGAACCTCGCAAATGCGAGGTCGCAATTGCGATCAATACGTCGCAATTGCTATCATACCAGCACCAGCAAATCCCATTCTTAGCAAATCACTCAGAAGCTATCCCGAATCTCAGTCGAGTCCCCGGGGCTCCAAACCAAACACTCGTACAAGTCTAGAAACATAACACGGACTTGCTCAAAGCCTCAAATCGCATCAAACAACGCTAGAACCATGAATCGCACTCCAATCCAAGCTTAATGAACTTTGAAATTTCAAACTCCTACATTCGATGCCGAAACCCGTCAAATCACGTCCGATTGACCTCAAGTCTTGCACACAAGTCATATTCGACATTACGGACCTACTCCCACTTCCAGAATCGGATTCCGACCCCGATATCAAAAAGTCCACTTCCGGACTTCTTAAAAACCTTCAAATCCTATCTTTAGCCAAATGACCTACGGACCTCCGAATTCACTTCCGATCGTGCTCCCAACTCCAGAATCACCATACGGAGCTATTCACAGACTCGAAATTCCAAACGGACATCGATAACTTTGAAATGCACTTCAAGCCAAACTTATGAAATTTCTTCTAAAATGCTAACTTCCACAATAGGCGCCAAAACGCTCCCGGGTTATCCAAAACCCGAACCGGGCATACGCCCCAAGTCCGAAATCATTATACGAACCTGCTGGAGCCTTCAGATTCTGATTTCAAGGTTGTTTACTCAAAAATCCAATCCTAGTTAATTCTTTCAACTTTAAGCTTCTGAAATGAGAATTCTCTTCCCAAATCAACTCTAAACTTCCCGAAATCCAATCCTGACCACGCGTACAGGTCATAATACCTGAAACGAAGTTGCTCATGGCCTCAGACTGCTGAACGACGCTCTAGGGCTCAAAACGACCGGTCGAGTCGTTACAATATTCATATTAGCCCGTCTTTCTTACACCATATAATCTACCACCCGAGTTGTGCATGACTAGTCCGTATATATTCTTAAACTGTATTATCCCCAGTCCACGTAATCCGAAAAGTTTTATTGATGTATATTTGCAACCTTTGATTGATGAGCTAAAACAATTGTGGTACGATGGTGTTGAAACATATGACATATCAACCAAGCAGAATTTCAATTTGCATGCTAATTTAATGTGGACAATTAACGATTTTCCTGCGTATGGAATGTTGTCTGGGTGGATGACTGCTGGGAACCTAGCTTGTCCTTACTGCATGGAAAATAGTAAAGCGTTCACTTTAAAATATGGCCGAAAGCAATCATGGTTTGATTGTCATCGTCAATTCTTTCCTCCTGATCATGAGTTTAGAAGGATGAAAAATGCATTCAAAAAGAATAAAATGGAATATGATTTTTCACCTCCGATACTTTCAGGTGAAGAAATTTGGGAGAGGGTCCAGAACTTCAGTAAAGTTACTGAAAGCTCCACCTTATAGATTCCCCGGATACGGTGTTACTCATAATTGGACGAAACAGAGTATATTTTGGGAGTTGCCTTATTGGAAGGATAATCTTCTACGTCACAACCTTGATGTCATGCATATTGTGAAGAACTATTTTGATAATTTGTTCAACACAGTGATAGATGTTAAAGGTAAGACAAAGGATAACCCGGAGGCTAGAATGGACTTACAAGAATATTGCAGGTGGCCTGAATTATACTTGCAGACAGCAAACAATAGTAATGTGTTCAAGCCCAAAGCAAGTTACATATTCACTTTGGAGGAAAGACGGCAAATTTGTGATTGGTTAACAAAATTGAAGATGCCTGAGGATTATGCGTCGAATTTTGGGAAAAGGTTGATATGGAGGTAGGGAAGTTGAGCCATTTGAAAAGTCATGACTGTCATGTTTTCATGGAGACCTTAGTGCCTATTGCATTTTGTGGTTTTCCTGAAAAATCTGGAAACCCATCACAGAGATTAGTTTGTTTTTCAAAGACTTGTGTTCTTCCACATTAAGGGAAGAACTCCGGATGGATCAGAACATTCGTGTAACTTCTACTAAGATGGAAAAGATATTTCCATGTGTTTTTTTTTATGTGATGGAACACCTTCCAATCTACCTTGTACACGAGGCACGACTTGGAGGGCCTGTTCAATGCAGATGGATGTATTCCTTTGAGAGGTAATATTATAAGTTTGATGTAATTTTCTGTTTTATTTGAATGTTCTTGGCTAACCTGAAATTATGTAGGACAATTGGCAAATGCAAACAATTTGTTAAGCAGAGGAATAGGATTGAAGGATCTATATGCGAAGCTTATCTTGCAAAGGAAACTGCTCATTTTTGTTCTTATTATTTTGAGAGTAATGTGCCATGTGCTAGGAATAGGCCCAACAGGCACACGGTCGACCTTAGGAATGATCCATTATATCCGCCTATGTCCATATTCAATCAACTAGGCCGATGTTCTAAGGATGTTAGAAAGAGAAGTTTGAGTGATATGGAGTTCAAGTCAGCTACACTTCACGTGTTGCTAAATTGTCCCGAAGTTGTACCATTTCTAAAGTAAGTATTGATTTAGTAGTTATCAAAATATAAAAATTACTGCGATTACATCTCAATGCAACTATTAATAATATTTGATGTGTCACAGTCACTTCGTGGGTCAATTTGGCCATGATGCTGTATGTACGAGATTTGATACGTGGTTCAAACAATTTGTAAGTTTCTCCTTAAAATATTCTAACACTATGTAGGTAAACAGTGTTTCGAAGTTATGCTAACTTATGAATTTTTTAACAATATGTAGGTAAATGATCCAAATAATGGTGTAAATTAATTTTTGAAAGATATATCTTGGGGACCTGGGCTTGAGGTCACAACAATGTCTAAGTACGTTGTGAATGGTTATAAGTTTCATACAGAGGATTGCTCTAAAAATAAAAATAGCAACAACAATGGGATGTGGGTTCAAGGTGGTGATGGCAACCAAGATGGAGATATTGATTATTATGGTGTGCTCAAAGAAATAATAGAACTAGAATATACAGGTTGGCCATTTAAGAAATTGATACTCTTTAGATGCAAGTGGTTTGACCCACATCCAACAAGAGGTACCAGAGTACACAATCAATACAACATAATTGAGGTTAATCATACGAGGGAGTATGATCGCTATGATCCTTTCATAATTGCACATAATGTTAGGCAAGTGTATTATGCTCCTTATCCATTGCGGCAGAATAAGTCCGATCGGTGGGTTGTAATAAAAACTAAGCCTGTGGGTAGGGTGGAAGTCGAGAATGTGTTAGATGTTGCATATCAAAACGATATCTCCAGTTTTCACCAAATTGTGGACGAAGTTTTAGAAAATGATTTAGAACATCCTGAGCACATATTGGAAGAAGTTGATATAAATGAAGTAAGAATTATAGAAAATGAGGAAGAAGAATCAACTGATGTAGCTCAAACTAGTGAGGAAGAAGAATTCTTGGATGAGGAACAATACGTGGATGAGCTTTAAAAAGTTGGTTTCTTTAATAACTCTCGTTTATAGATAGTTTCTTTATATGCTTCAATCTAAATATGTATTATATTATGCAGATGACAGGCAAAGGTCGAGGTAACAATGACCCTACTGGTTCTCGGGGTCGAGAAAAGGCTAGGAAACCAAAGAGGAGGGTAGAAGATAATACTCAATCTTTTCCACCCTCTTCAAAGATGCCTATGCCTATGCCTATGTCTTTGCCTCCACCCCAGGGATATTCTGAGCAGCCACAACATCACGAGCCCTACACCTTCGTGCAGACACCAGGTCTTTCGTCACAGGGCCATAGTACTATACGTCCGACATACAGTCCACTTACTCACGACCACGTGGATCGCACCCATCTGTATAGCATCGATCGCATCGATCCATGTCACATCCACATGGATCACAGCCATCAGTGTCACAGCCACTCGGGTCACAGCTATCAGTGTCACAGCCACTTGTGCGCCATCCAGCTATGTCGCAGTCACAAGGATCACATCCATCTTCATCAAGGACTCCATCTATTTCAGGCCTTCGCCTGCGAGATACTAGCTCTGACCCCCCCCTACACCTTCCACACATGCCTCTGATATACATGCTTCGGACGGTGATGCTGATGATGACGAGGAGATGCATTATGATTAATATGGCAGGATCATCATAGTCCCTGAGGGTGATGGGTAAGAGTTATTTGTTATTTTTACGTTTATTGTTTTGTATTGTTTTTACTAAGATATTAATGTGTTTTAATTAAATTGCAGGTTCATCCCTAGTATTACTACGAGGATAATCACCAAAGCCACAAGAAAGCTTTATGATGGCCCTTATGCGACTTGGGGTGAATTCCCATTATAGCTGAAGGAGCAAATTTTCAATCAATTTAAGGTATAAATGTTCTTTTAAGCAGTATAATTATTTATATTTATGATATTTCCATATAATACTTAACTTTTGAAATACAGAGCAAGTGTGTATGGGAACACCGCTATAGCGCTGAAGTGGCTGCAAACTTTCATCTCAAAGCTCGCAAGCGGTTGTCGCATTGCTTCTCCAAAGCTAAAAAGTTGAACCAGAAGCCTGACTGGTTGCTTCAGAATTTATGGGAGGATTTGCAAAGGCAATGGCTTACCGCAAAGTTCTTAGAGAAGAGCGAAAAAGGAAAGAAAGCTCGCGCATCTGAGAAGGGGGGATCCTTGCACACTGGAGGTGCGATCAGCCTAGGGACAATAAAAAAGAAGAATGGTACGTAATTGCTTAATTTATTTTAATTTTCAAAGTATATCTATCTGTTTATTAACTAAAATTAATGAGTTTTCAGGAAAAGAAGTTGGGGCATCCGATGAACCAAGATGAGCTATTCAAGGAGACTCATATTGTAAAGAAGAAGAAAGAGACGGATCAAGAAAGGTGGTCGAGGGCCGAGCCTCGACTGTACATGTAAGTTTTCACTTTTCATTAAGTATTTTGATTTACTTTTATATAAATTTTGAAATACTAATTCAATGTAATTTTTCTTATAGGGTCGCTTCACGGCTGAACTGCAAGAATTAATACGCAGTCTGCCACCTAATGAGTCGGGCGAGCCAATCCAACCTTCGGACGAGGATGCTGAAAGAATATGGACGCAGGCTGCTAGCGGTCCAAAATGGGGGAAGGTATACGGGCTTCCTACTAAGAAATTCCATCGCTATAAGTGTGGAATGCAAGGAATAGGGACTTCCTCGCAAGCCGAGCTACTTGATGGGGATAGCCTCTCCGCTATGCGGGAGACTGTGACAAAGCTCACATCCGAGCTAGAAGCGGCCAAGGAAAGAGAAAAGCTTAGAGATGCTCAGTTCACTGGCATGCAAGAGCAGATCAAATCTCTCCTAACTTCTGGCTCTTTTCCGATACCCTGGTCTCGTGAGTCATCGCCAGAGGCTGTCCTTCCCCGTGCTCATTCCTCCCGTCCTCCAAGTGCTCGTTCCTCCCGTCCTCCCCGTGATCATTCTTCCCGTCCTCAACAAGTACACCCTTCTGGATACCGTCTTGGTGATGAAAGTTCATCAGACGGTGAAGATAATGATGTACAAAACAATCCTTGACTTTTATACACTTTGAACTAGACAAATACAATCGGTTTCGAATGGGCTTGTAATAACAGTTAACTTAGTTTGGTTAGCTTAATGTGTTAGTCATATTGAACTTTATACTTTGTTGTTGTTAATGTTGTTGTTGTGTTGTTGTTGTGGTGTTGTTGTTGTTGTTGTTGTGTTGTTGTTGTTGTTGTTGTTGTTGTTGTTGTTGGCAGTTGTTGTTAGCATAAAATGCCTGTTTAGGAATTTTGGTATGCTGGCAGGTGGTGCAGCTGCCAAAACAAGCAGTTTCTGCCAAAATTATACCCAGAAAAGCGACCAACTTTGGTCGCTAGTTGGTCGCTTTCTCTTTAATAATTAATTTCTTGGGTCAGTAGCGTACCGAANGTCGCTTTTCTCTTTAAATAATTAATTTTCTGGGCAGTAGCGACCAAGGTTGGTCGCCAAATAACCCAGATTTCTCAAAAAGCGACCAACTTTGATCGCTATTCTACTAAAAAAATATATTTTCTGGAAAATAGAGACCAACTCTGGTCGCTTATGTATAAAAAATAATTAAATTTTTGAAATTGGCAACCAACGTTGGTCGCTTATGTTTAAAAAAATTAAAAAAATTATAAAAATAGCGACCAACTTTGGTCTCTATTTTCCAGATTTTAAAATATAATATTTTGTTTACAGACCAAAGTTGGTCGCTATATTTTGATTAATAATAAATAAATAAAAATGCAATTTAAGAATAGAGACCAACTTTGGTCGCTAAAATTATATTATTAAAATATTAAAGCGACCAAAGTTGGTCGCTATATTTTGATTAATAATAAATAAAAAAATATAATTTAAGAAGAGAGACCAACTTTGGTTGCTAAAATTATATTATTAAAATAATAAAGCGACCAACGTTGGTCGCTATATTGTTTAAAAGGAATATTTGGTCCTTTTACCTTAGAGACCAAAGTTAGTCCCTAATTTAGCGACCAACTTTGGTCCCTAAGGTAAAGGACCAGCAAAATATCGACCAGCCCTGTTTGGTCGCTTTTTGCCATGTAAGCAACCAACTTTGGTCGCTTTTTGTGGTCACTTTTTTCCGGATTTCTAGTAGTGTATCTAGGCAAATCATCCATTCCCTCTCATGCATATCAAAAAACAAAAGGCAAATTTTTGATGAAGAAGTTCAAAAGATTGACCACTTTGATTCTTTCAGGCCATCTCATCAAGCCTTGATATGTCTTTCAGAGTGAGAGTTGTCAAAGGTGAAAAGCATTAAAAAGCACTCCAGCTTAAGCGCAATTAAAGTGTGGACTTTATTTAAAAAGGAGCAACAAAGAAAAGAATAAAAATATATATGCAATGCAAGAAAAAAGTAACAACTTCAGTCAATGAGTTCATTAACAATTAATATATCTTTTTGCCAATCATATTTATTATTTATTATCGCTCTATTCAAGATAAAACTTATGGGCAGTGTGATACACGCATTAGTGTTTTTCCTACAGTATCCGCAGCCTAAGTGATGCAGAGCGTCTACCCTTCGGGGCTTAATCGCACCTCAAATGAGCCTTTTGACAACAAAGTTAGAGGACCCGTGAGAAATGGGGTTTAGTGTATCTTAAAAGAAAAAAAAACACTTCCTCTCAAAGCACATCATCATAAAACGACATGCAATAAAATTGACAATAGTATGTACTAAACTTAAATCCCATACCACAAAACCTTCTGATGAGATCAAGCCACCACCCAATTCTAGTCCTACCAATTAATGATAAAAACAAAATATATGTTACTTTAACTTCGCAGTAAATATAGGATGAATCCTTTTGAGTATTTTCTTCAAATAATAGAAAGTACTATTGTATTGGGAAAAATTAGATTTACATATTAAAGTAATTGAAAGATGACGTGTCATGACACGGGGGCAGGTCAAAAGAATGATGATAAGCAAAGAGGCACGAGTTGCAACAGATACGAGCGGAAACGCAAGAAGAGGCGCGGGAAGATATTCAAAAAGACTCGACGCTCGTACCTATTCAAGTATAAAAGCTGAGAAGAATGAACCTGACAGTGCAGAATTGTCACGACCCTAACCCGAACCCGGTCGTGATGGCGCCACTCGTGAAGACAAGGCCAGCCGGACCAATACAATACACCTTTTGGGGCGGTTAATGATCATAAAACAGTTTAAAGTATGATTTAATAGTAATAAATTTGCGGAAACATAGATAACAATAAGGGGAAACCATCCCGACACAGCCCAAACCGGGGTGTCACAAGTCACGACCGTCTAAGATAACAAATCTCTCAAATGTAACTACAGAGTCTCAATACTAAAATGGAAAGTAAAGATGTAGATAGAGAGGAGCTTCAGGCTGCAAACGCCAGCAACTACCTAAAGTCTCCTCGAAGATCCGCCTGAGCTGGGACGAGTCAACACTCGGGAGCGGGACCTGCTATTCCTGAATCTGCACACACGGTGCAGGGAGTAATGTGAGTACTCCGACCCAGTGAGTAATAAATATAAATAATGGCTGAAAGCAAGAAAACACGCGAAAGTACAAAGTAATCTATACAGAAGCAGTAAAATCACTTTAAACAGTAAATCAATGAAGTAATCAAGTAAAATCCCTCTTTAACAAGTAAAACAGGTAATTTGACAAGTAAATAACAAATAGAAATCCGCCCCTCGGGCACAATATCAATCACTCAAAACAGTATCAGCCCATCGGGCTCACTCTCAGTATAGTATCAGCCCCTCGGGCTCACTCTCAGATCAAATGGGTACCCGCACTCACTAGGGGTGTACAGACTCCGGAGGGGCCCCTTACGGCCCAAGCGCTATATCAAGCCACCTCGTGGCATAATCTCTCGGCACTCGGCCTCACATCACTCAAGCCACCTCGTGGCGTATAAATGTATCTCAGGCCCTCGGCCTCATATCACTCAGTATATCCTCACATATGGCCCTCGGCCGTACTCAGTCCGAAAAATCATCACAAGCCCCTCGGGCATTAGTAAACAGTAGTCCTCAGCCCAAAACAACATTTAGAAATATCATTTAAGTCTCAAAACTGAGTAAAAGTGGCTGAGTTGGAAAATAGTGAAAAAAAACAGCAGGACTAAGTTCAAGTAATAAATTAATACAGTGAGGAAATAGTGATAAAAATCCCCGAAGGTTTCAAATAGTTGGCACGAAGCCCAAATATGGCAATTAGCCCAAATCATGATGATAACATATAAGTTTCAGTCAAATACGCGGTAAAATCATCAATTGAGACGGACCAAGTCACAATCCCCAATAGTAAACGACCCCGCGCTCATCATCAAGCGCGTGTCTCGCCTCAATATAGCACTACGATGTGCAAATCCGGGGTTTCAAACCCTCAGGACATCATTTACAATCACTACTCACCTGGAACCGGCTAAATCTCTAGCTCACGACGCCTTTTCCCCTCGAATCGGCCTCCACATGCGACGAATCTAACCAAAACCAGAACGAATACGTCACAATATGCTAAGGGAACAAAGCCGAAGTGAAAACAATCAAAAAATATCAAAAATTCCGAAATTAGCAAAACCCGAGCCCCGAGCCCACTTCTCGAAACTTAGAAATTTTCACATGAACGGGTTCCTTATCTCGCCACGAGTTCATACATATCAAAAGTTCTTAAATCCAACCCTAAATGGTCCTTCAAATCCCAATTCAAAAGTTCAAAATCCCAAGCCCTAGTTCTTCCATTTTTAGCTTAGGTTCCATGAATTTCTAGGTTAATTTCACAATAGAATCACGTTTTTGGTTCATAAAACTTACCTCCAATCAATTCTCCTTGAGTTCCTCTTTATCACCTTCAAAAAGCTGTCAAAATGCTCAGCTATGGAGGAAAAATGACTAAAAATCGCGGATGAAATGTTTATAAACTTTCTGCCCAGGCCTCATTTCCTTCTATGCGATCGCGGAAAATCCCTCGCGATCGCGAAGCACAAGATTCCAACTCCCAAAACTCACTCTACGCGATCGCAATAAATCGCCTGTGAACGCAAATGTCCAGGCTCCTTACTCTACGCGATCGCGGACACCCCTCCGCGTTCGCAATGAACAAAACCATCCAGGACCCCTAAGTCCAATTTACTTTATGCGAACGCAGCACTCACTACGCGTTCGCGAAGACCAACCACCCCAAACTATGCGATCGCATGCCGAACTCCGCGAACGCAAAGCACAAATGGACAGCCTCCTCAAAACCTCCAATGCGATCGCATGACACCCTACGAGATCGCAGAGAACAAATTTTTGCAACACCTGAACAGCAATTCTGCAACATTTCAACTTCAAAAATGGTCCGATTGACCACCCGAAACTCACCCGAGGCCCCCGAGACCTCAACCAAAAGCACCAACATATCCTAAAACCTCACTCAAACTTGTTCCAATCATCAAAACACCTCAAACAACATCAAATCCACCAATTCACATCGAATTCAAGCTTAAGTTTTCTAAAAACTTCCGAAATACGCTTTTGATCAAAAACCCAACCAAAC
Source organism: Nicotiana attenuata (assembly GCF_001879085.1). Classification (NCBI taxonomy): domain Eukaryota; kingdom Viridiplantae; phylum Streptophyta; class Magnoliopsida; order Solanales; family Solanaceae; genus Nicotiana; species Nicotiana attenuata. Next base: position 122,234 of record NW_017671785.1, read on the forward strand.
CACGTCCGAATGACCTGAAATTTTGCACACACATCCCAAATGACATGACAAAACTACAATAACTCTCGGAATTCCATTCTAACCCTCGGATCAAAATCTCACCTACCATCCGGAAATCGCCAAAATATCAACTTCGCCAATTCAAGCCTAATTCTACTCCGGACCTCCAAAACCAATTCCGATCACGCTCCTAAGTCACAAATCACCTCCCGAAGCTAACCGAACCATCGGAACTCACATCCGAGCCCTCTAACACTTAAGTCAACATTCGGTTGACTTTTCCAACTTATACCTTCTTAAAAGAGACTAAGTGTCTCATTTCTTACCAAATCCACTCCGAACGCAAACTAATCAACTTGATCCCATAAAACACGGATAACGAAGCATAAAGAAGCAGAAATGGGGGAATCGAAGCGGTAACTCATGAGACGGCTAGCCGGGTCGTCACATCCTCCCCAACTTAAACAAATGTTCGTCCTCGAACGAGTCAAGAAACATACCTGAAGCCTCAAATAGGTGAGGATATCTACTCTGCATCTCCTGCTCGGTCTCCCAGGTAGCCTCCTCCACGGGCTGATCTCTCCACTGCACTTTCACTGAAGCTATATCCTTTGACCTCAACTTTCGAACCTGATGCTCCAAAATAGCTGCTGGCTCTATATCATAAGTCAAATCACCCTCCAACTGAACCGTACTGAAATCCAGAACATGGGACGGGTCCCCAATATACTTTCGAAGCATAGAAACATGGAAAACTGGATGCACACTCAACAAGCTGGGTGGCAAAGCAAGCTCATAAGCCACCTCTCCAATCCTCCGAAGTAACTCAAAAGGCCTAATGAACCGCGGACTCAAATTTCCTTTCTTTTCGAATCTCACAACACCCTTCGTGGGCGAGACCTTCAACAGGACCTTCTCACCGACCATGTAGGACACATCTCAAACCTTCCTGTCCGCATAACTCTTCTGCCTCGACTGCGCCGTACGAAGTCTCTCCTGAATTACCTTTAATTTATCTAAAGCATCCTGAACTAAATCTGTCCCCAATAGCCTAGCCTCGCCGGGCTCGAACCAACCAACTGGAGATCTACAGCACCTCCCATACAAAGCCTCATATAGAGCCATCTAAATACTCGACTGGTAGCTGTTGTTGTAGGCAAACTCTGCAAGCAGTAGAAACTGATCCCATGACCCTCCGAAATCAATAACACAGGCGCGTAGCATATCCTCCAATATCTAAATAGTGCGCTCGGACTGCTGGTCCGTCTGAGGGTGAAAAGTTATGCTCAACTGCACCTGAGTACCCAACTCTCGCTGAACACACTTCCAAAACTAGGAAGTAAACTGAGTGCCCCGATCTGATATGACAGAAACTGGGACACCATGCAACCAAACAATCTCCCGAATATATATATCTGCCAGCCGCTCTGAAGAATAAGTAGTACAGATAGGAATGAAGTGCGCGGACTTGGTCAGCCTGTCTACAATCACCCAAATAGCATCGAACTTCTTCAAAGTCCGAGGGAGTCTAACAACAAAAATCCATAGTGATCCTCTCCCACTTCCACTCAGGAATAACCATCTGCTGAAGCAAGCCACCCGGTCTCTGATGCTCATATTTCACCTGCTGATAATTGAGACACCGAGCTACAAACCCCACAATATCTTTCTTCATTCTCCGCCACCAGTAATGCTGTCTAAGATCCTAATACATCTTCGCGTGACCCTGATGAATGGAATACCGGGAGCTATAGGCCTCCTCCAATATCGACTCTCGTAGCCCATCCACATTGGGCACACAAATCCGGCCCTGCATCCTCAACACTCCATCATCACCAATGGTCACATCTCTAGCATCATCATGCTGAACTCTGTCCCTAATGACAAGCAAATGCGGGTCATCATACTGGTGCTCCCTGGTGCGATCATATAAAGAAGACCAAGATACTACACAAGCCAATACCCGACTGGGCTCAGAAATATCCAACCTCACAAACCGATTGGCCAAAGCCTGAACATCAACCACAAGAGGTCTCTCCCCAACTGGAATATATGCCAAACTCCCCATACTCACTGCCTTTCGGCTCAAAGCATCGGCCACCACATTGGCCTTCCCCGGATGGTACAATATAGTGATATCATAATCCTTAAGCAACTCCAACCATCTCCGCTGTCTCAAGTTAAGATCCTTTTGCTTGAACAAATGCTGAAGACTACGATGATCAGTGAATACCTCACAAGACACACCATACAAGTACTGTCTCCAAATCTTCAATGCATGGACTATAGCAGCCAACTCCAAATCATGAACGGGGTAGCTCGTCTCGTGGGGCTTCAACTGACGAGAAACATAAGCAATAACTCTACCCTCCTGCATCAACACACAACCAATCCCTACTCTCGAAGCATCATAATACACAGTATAGGAACCTGAAGCTGATGGCAAAACCAATACTGGAGCTGTGGTCAAAGCTGTTTTGAGCTTCTGAAAGCTCTCCTCACGCTCGTCCGACAATACAAATGAAGCACCCTTCTGAGTCAACTTGGTCAAGGGCGATACGTAGATGAGGATCCCTGAACAAACCGGCGATAATAGCCTGCCAAACCAAGAAAACTACGAATCTCAGTAGCTGAGGACGGTCTGGGCCAACTCTGCACCGCCTCTATCTTCTTTGGATCAACCTGAATCCCCTCACTGGACACCACGTGTCCCAAGAATTCCACTGAGCTGAGCCAAAACTCACACTTGGAGAACTTTGCATAAAGCTTCTCCTCCCTCAATCGCTGCAACATAAGCCTCAAGTGCTCCGCATGCTCCTCCTCACTACGCGAATATACTAGAATATCATCAATGAAGACTATAACGAACGAATCAAGATTAGGCCGGAGCACGCTGTTCATCAGATGCATGAACACTGCTGGGGCATTGGTTAGCCCAAAAGACATAACCAGGAACTCATAGTGACCATATCTGGTCCTGAAAGCTGTCTTGAGAATATCTGAATCCCTGATCTTCAACTGGTGATAACCCGAATGGAGATCAATCTTGGAGAACACACTCGCTCCCTGAAGCTGGTCGAATAAATCATCAATGCGAGGCAAAGGATACTTGTTCTTAATGGTTACCTTGTTCAATTGCCTATAATCGGTGCACATTCTCATTGTGCCATCCTTCTTCTTCACAAACAGAACAGGCGCACCCCAAGGCGACACACTAGGCCGAATGAACCCCTTATCCAGGAGTTCCTGAAGCTGCTCCTTCAATTCTTTCAACTCTGCTGGTGCCATACGGTACGGCGGAATAGAAATGGGTTGAGTGCCCGGCACTAGGTCAATACCAAAATCAATATCCCTGTCCGATGGCATGCCCGGCAGGTCTACAGGAAAAACATCGGGAAAATCCCTCAGAATTGGAACAGAATCAATACTAGGAGTCTCAGCTCTAACATCCCTCACAAACGCCAGATATGAAAGGCAAGCCTTCCCAACCATAAGTTGGGCTTTCAAGAAAGAGATCACTCTACTAGGAACATGATCAGTCACACCACGCCACTCGATCCACAGAACACCCGGCATAGCCAAAGTGACTGTCTTAGCATGACAGTCTAGAATAGCACGACACGGAGATAACAAATCCATGCCCAAAATGACATCAAAATCCACCATGCTCAATAGCAATAGATCCACTCGGGTCTCCAGACCCTCTATAGTCACCACACATGACCGGTACACACGGTCTACAATAACCGTATCGCCCACCGGGGTAGATACATGAACAGGTAAAGCAAGAATCTCACGAGGCGTACCCAAATAATGAGCAAAATATGAGGACACATAAGAAAAGGTGGATCCGAGATTAAATAACACAGAGGCATCTCTGTGGCAAACTGAAACAATACCTGTAATAACAGCATCGGAAGCAGTGGCATCATATCTACCTGGAATAGCATAGAAACGAGCCTGACCGCCCCTGATCGACCTCCCCCTCTGGGGAAACCCCTGGCTAACTGACCTCCACCCCTAGCTGGCTGGGCGGGTGGTGAAGTAGCTGGAGCAAAAGTCGGGGGCTGACCCCTCTGCTGGGACGAACTAGCAGCACGACGAGGACACTGTCTCCACACATGCCCAAACTCTCCACACTCAAAACAACTCCCAGGTACTGGAGAAGAGGACTGAGGGGAACCCCTCGCACCTGAGTGACTAGCAGATGCACTCGGCACAGAAGAACCCTGAGCCGATGGGGCACGAGATGAACTCTGAGCTGGGAGGGCGCTAAGTGAAGGTTGGCCCTGCTGAGACCCATGATGACCACGACCTGAACATGCCCCTCGATACTCTGAACGGGCTGACTGAGCAGGCCTGAAAGAACGACCTCTACCATGTAGGAACTGGCCCCTCGAAGGAGCACCACTGTAACTGCCCGATCCTCGAGGCCTCTTGGACTCCCTCTCCTCTTGCTCCTACCGGCGAACCGACTCAATCTCACGGGCGATATCCACCACCTCCTCGAATGTAGCACCAAATACCCTCTCTCGGGTCAGTAGAATACGGAGCTGATAAGTAGGACCATCCACAAATCTCTTGATCCAGAAAGCCCTGGGCATCCTCGCCCTCAGCACCACTGAATGACGGAGGCTGGAGTCTACCAAACCTCTCAAGACGACGATGCTCATCATCCAACATAACTGGTCCCTGCACTACCTACTCAGGTGTGCGAGCAGCGGGGGTCTGATTGCCTCCCCCGACCTGTGAAGTAGCTGCTGCTGTGGTGGCTGAAACTGCCTGAGCCAATCATGATGGCGCCTCTCGTGAAGACAAGGCCAGCCGGACCAATACAATACACCTTTTGGAGCAGTTAATGATCATAAAACAGTTTAAAGTATGATTTAATAGTCATAAATTTGCAAAAACATAGACAACAAAAAGGGGAAACCATCCCGACACAGCCCAAATCGGGGTATCACAAGTCACGAGCGTCTAAGATAACAAATCTCTCAAATGTAACTACAGAGTCTCAATACTAGAATGGAAAGTAAAGATGTAGATAGAGAGGAGCTTCAGGCTGCGAACGCCACCAACTACCTAAAGTCTCCTCGAAGACCCGCTTGAGCTGGGACGAGTCAACACTCGGGAGCGGGACCTGCTATGCCTCAATCTGCACACACGGTGCAGGTAGTAATGTGAGTACTCCGACCCAGTGAGTAATAAATATAAATAATGGCTGAAAGCAAGAAAACACGCGAAAGCACAAAGTAATCTATACAAAAGTAGTAAAATCACTTTAAACAGTAAATCAATGAAGTAATCAAGTAAAATCCCTTTTTAACAAGTAACATAGGTAATTTGACAAGTAAATAAAAAATAGAAATCTGCCCCTCGGGCACAGTATCAATCACTCAGAACAGTATCAGCCCCTCGGGCTCACTCTTAGTATAGTATCAGCCCCTCGGGCTCACTCTCAGATCAAATGAGTACCTGCGCTCACTGGCGGTGTACAGACTCCGGAGGGTCCCCTTACGACCCAAGCGCTATATCAAGCCACCTCGTGGCATCATCTCTGTCGACGCCCCCTTTTTCTCGCAAAATCAGGTTTACGACATTTGGGAAGACAACTCTATTCCCTTTTGGGATTTGGGTTTTTGGATTTGAAGAGTCGCCACCTAATGATTAAGTGCATTAGGACACTAAGAGTTTTTGAGTTGGAAAACCAGAGTTCGGGTAAGGGCTAGAAATTATCTCCAGGGAAAGGTGTTAGGCACCCCTCAAGATCCACTAGTGTGGTTCCCGGCCATATCATATTGTGACTTTAAATGCAAACAACGGGTAGGCAAACAAATGCAAAGGATTATTCACATAATAGTTGTAAGAGATTAAGGAAGTTAAAGAAACCGAATTTTGATAGAGGAAGCGGTTTTGAATTTTTGAATAAAGGAAGAAATTTTCATATAGTTGTTGCAAGTAGTTTAAATGCTGAAGTTTTGGCGAAAAAGTAGTTGAAATTCTGAAAATAAAACGTATAAATAAGGGAAGGGGTCCTAGGTTTATACATAATATGGATCACTCAACACAACACCCGATAACCGTTTATACACGTGGTGTTATCGCGTGGTCATCATATCCATATCTACCCGTTCCCACCCTGTTAAGGAATTAAACGCGGAATGGTCTCGTTTTTACCTATTGCATGCTATTACCCGCCCCCATCTTATCAGTCACGGAGGCACTTAGGACCACTAATCCTAAAGGGTAGGATATTAGGCTGATTGGTTTCAAAGGATAAAAATCTAAGGCGACATACAAAACATATACTGCATGTTGGGGGAAGCATGTAGACATATAAAGGCTCATATATACCTCCTCAAACAAAACACATAAATAGCATGACTTAAACACAATTAAGGTCTCAAAAGATAGGAGCAGCTAAAACTTGGTTTTGAAAACAAAGTAGTAACAATAATAGCACGATTCTGGACAGAGATAGGTAACCCACGGGATTTGCAGACATAAAAAACTACAGAACTACAGTAA